>NW_028120122.1:340000-410548 GCF_965119305.1 Pelophylax lessonae
CTGATATCCGATCTGTCAAATCTGGACGGATGGAAACCCTATTTTCCATCCGCCGATCGGATGAGAACAGATGGTCTGTTCCCATCCGATTCCCCCATAGAGATGCATGGGGGGGAGGGGACAGCTGTGTCTCTGCAAACTGCATAGAGAACAGCTGTCATCCTCCTGCTCAGTGGGGGATTGGCGGATCGATCCCCCGCTGAGAAAAACGGAGTCCATCCGACAGATTACATGCGTGAAAGAGCCTTAAGAGTTGTCTTTCTAGGAAATTTGGGGGGGGGGGGGGTACTCATCCTTAGATGTGATAGACCACAATAATGCTGCTACCATCACATCTAAGGACTACAATTTTTTTTTCTTTTCTCCCTCCTTGCTCTCTATACCAGGTGTCTCCAAACAAGGGCCCAGTTTACTGGTCTTCAGACTTCCCTTAGTGGGAATGGAAAATGTCCCAGTGTCATTGGGTGTAAACCATGTCACATCTTTGGTATAAGGAATAGTGCCCTATTGTTAGTGTGGGGGGGGGGGGGGAATAGTGCCTGAAGGGCTGGATAAAGGCAAGAAAAGGGCTACTCTGCCCCCCCCCCCCCCCACGGGTCCCAGTTTGGGGACCACTGCTCTAAATGAACATCAGAATTCATTATGTTGGGTGTCTATCTTTCAGCTTTTACAACTGTGCAGTATTTAAGGCGGAGTTTTACCCAAAAGTGGAACTTCTGCTTTAAGGACTCCTGGCCCCCATGTCCTCATTTTTATGGGGGGGCAGGTGTCTAGTTTTGATGGGTATCCGCTCCCACTTCCGCTCAGGCAGCCTAGCAGAAGTTCCCCCCCCCCCCCCCCCCTGCAATCTTCTGGGGCAAGTTGCAGATCCCAGAAGATTGCCCAGCCAACCACAGCGCAACGTGCCCACACTAGTGATGTTGAGAGGGAGAGAACTGAGGCTTCGGGCGGCCACATCGCTGGATCGTGGGACAGGTGAGTGTGCGTATTGTCAGCAGGTACACTTTTTGTAGCTGCTGACTTTTAATTGACACCGAAATGGATGGAACTCCACTTTAAGCCAAAGCATTCCCATAATGGCCAGGAAACTTGCATCTTTAAGCGCTTGTTCACACGTCATGCAGTCCAGTGCATTTTTGTTTGGTTTTCGTTTAAAAAAAAAAAAATACATAGACAGTAGGTTTGTTTTCCAATGGCATAGCTCACACTAGTGTGGTCAGTTTCAGTGTGTTACGGGAAATAAAATGCATGCTGCACTTTCTGTACTGGAATGTGTTAATGCACATGTCCTTAGTTAACCACTTTACCTCCGCTCACATGGAGGCTACTGCGGCAAAGTGCCACGATCCCGTCCAGCGACGTAGACCTACGTCGCTGGACTCCGCCCCTTGTGGGCGGCGCTCGCGCGCCGCCGGAGGCTCGCTCCCGCTGTGTTCATTCACAGCGGGAGTCGGGCCAGCGGAGGAGCAGCGGCGATCGCCGCTGCTCTGCCCCGATCATCGGGGATCGAGTCTGGAGATCCGCCCGCTGTGTGTAAACACAGCGGGCGGATCTCCATAGTGACAGGGAGTGACAGATCGGAGTGTTCAGCATAGCTGGACATCCGATCTGCCCCTGTCTCACAAAGTCGCCTCCCCCCCCCACACGTCAGTAAGCACCAGGCATACATTAACCCCTCCCTCTCCAATAAAATTAACCCCTTCCCTGCCAGTGTCATTTTTACAGTAACAGTGCATATATATAGCACTGATTACTGCAGTAATGTCACTGGTACCCCCAAAAGTGTCAAAAATGTCAGTCAAGGGTCCGATCTGTCCGCCGCAATGTCGCAGTCCTGCAAAAAAAATCGCAGATCGCCGCCATTACTAGTTAAAAAAACAAACACCAAAAATGACAAATCTTTCCCTTTGTTAGTAAACGCAATAACTTTTGCGCAAACCAATCAAAATACACTTATTGCGATTTTTTTTTTTTCTTTTTTTTTTTTTTTTTTTCTAAACATATGTAGCAGAAAACAAATTGGCCAAAAATTTTAAAAAAAAATTGATTTTTACATCTTTTTGGGGGGGATTTCATATAAAAAAATGTGAAAAATATTGTTATTTTTTCAAAATAAACGCTCTTTTTTTTGTTTATAGCGCAAAAAGTAAAAATCGCACAGGTGATCAAATACCACCAAAAGAAAGCTCTGTTTGTGGGAAAAAAAGGACGTAAATTTCGTTTGGGTACGGCGTCGCACGACCGCGCAATTGTCAGTTAAAGTCGCACAGCGCCGAAACGCAAAAAGTGGCCTGAACGGAAGACAGCAAAATCCTGCGGTGGTAAAGTGGTTAGGCTGGAGGGTAAATGCACTGGAACACATCAATGTGCATGTAGAAACACACCAGGACTGCGTTTCTATGTTGTAAAATGGCAGCCTCTATTATGATCTAAAAACCGGTGGAGATGGGCACCGGAGTGTTTGGGATCCTAGTCCCAACCCACCTGCACAATGCTAATCACAGGCAGTGACCCATTTCCCGGTCCGCACAGACCAAGAAATGTCTCTGCCTGTGATCAGATTGAGCAATGTCGGGATCCCATCCTTCCCAGAGTCCATCTCTAAGGACAGAATTCCTTTTAATGTTGCAACTTTGCTTTTTTTTATTTTTTTGAATGTTGTTGTAATAAAATGTTTTCCAACAGGGGGCGCTTTGTAACATGACTGGTGTGTGGATGAATACGCTGGGGTCAGTGCTCACACTTCATTTGAATGGTCCTCATCTTGGTGGTTCTCTGCACTCTTTAGTGAAGCTCTCTCAAGAAAAGCCAGGTGACGAGATGACTGAAAAGCTGATTGGAGAGCTGATTGGAGTCGTTGGGAAAGGGAGAGAGCCAACATTTAGCATGTCTATAAGCTGGAACGGAGGAGGTGAGGGAACACTACTTCATGTGGTTTCCATGGAGGGAATTGCTGAATGCAAGGCTTTTCTTTGATGTATGTAATGGCTTAAACCAGCCAAACTGAAAATAATGAACTTTGAAGACACATTTATTTTACCAAGTTGGAAACTGCAACAAATTGCACCAGAAGCCTGCTGGTGTGACCCAGCCATTTTTGATGCACTGAAGTTGTGTACAGTGGAAAGAGGTTGTATGGGTTAAGCATAGTTCCAAACTTTGTGATTTTTCAGGGACTGCCTCTTATTTGGAACAAAGTTCCTCTTTCTTTCTCATTGGATTCTCGACGCCACAGATCACTTATAGGTGGAGGGAGTGGTGCCCCCCTCCTGACACTTCCCGGTTTACTAGCCCCGTCCATAAACCCAGAAGCAATGCTGTCCTGCAGATGGCTAGGCAGGAAGTCCAAGTGAGACCAAGATGGCGCTCTATTGGAGGACCGGAGCGACTCCCAACGTCACTTCAGGTTTTTTTTGTTTTAGCGGTAGTAAACCACTGAAAAAAAACCTTCAAGACAATGGAATAATGTGCCAGTATGCATCTCATACTAGCACATTATGAAATCCTTAATTTGAAAGGAAGCTCACAGCTGAGTGGCTTACAGGTTCATGGGCTCTGGCGCTGAGTGGCCAAAGCGCAATGACATCACTCGCGTGCGTGAGCCTTCTGTTCCGGCAAGAAGCTCTGTCATGATACGCCGAACCTTCAGAGCGCATGCTTGGCGACTTTGGCGGCTGCATGCAGGATGCATATCTCCTAAACTGCAGGTTTAAGAGATTCATTTTACCTACAGGTAGGTCTTATAGGCTTACCTGTTGTAAAAATCGCCAAGCGGGGTGAATAACTTTAATGCATTCTGTCTGAAGTAGGACCCCCCTAACTTACTTGAGCCCCTTCTCTGTCCAGCAATGTCTGGGACTCCTGATTGGCTGAGACACAGCCATTGGCTGTTGGCCATTAAGGAGGGGGAGGGGTGCAGCTTCTTGTCTAAATAGACATGGGGAGCTGCAGCTCAGCTTGGGTGCCCCATAGTAAGCTGCTTGCTGTGGGGGCACCCAAGGAGGGAGTAGCCAGTAGAAGTGAAGAAGAGGAGGGCTGCCCTTTGCAAAACCATAGCACACAGAAGGTACGTTTAACATCTTCTTGCAATTGCTTTAAAGCGGTTGTAAACCCTATAAAAAAAAAAACCTGCAAGACAAAGGCATAATGAGCTAGTATGCATCGCATACTAGCCCATTATGTGTAACTTGCCTTAAAACGAAGCCCCGACACGGACCTCTGGACATCGCTGCGGGCACTGCCATGATCCCTCGTCGTCTCTTCCAGGTTCGGTGGCTCCAGCGCGCTGATTGGCCGGAGCCGCGATGACGTCACTCCCGCGCATGTGCGCGGGAGTGATTTTTTTTTTCCGTCAAGCTCCCGGCAACTTAATTGAAGGTCCCCCCGGACCTTCAGAGCGCTCACGCGAGCGGCTGCATGCACTGTAAATATCTCCTAAACCGTGCAGGTTCAGGAGATATTATTTGTACCTACAGGTAAGCCTTATTATAGGCTTACCTGTAGGTAAGTGTCAAAAAGCGGGATACTACCGCTTTAAGGTCCTAGCTAGAGACTCCAGATGGATAAATGTGCAGCTGAATACATCTGCTAGGTGTAACTGCCAAAGAATGAAACTGTGTAGCCTGTTTTGTGATCCCACACTTTGCACTGACTGGAGGCTAGATAAAGTGTTCTAATCCCAGGACCCTGCATTCACTCTCTGGTCTCTCACAGTACACAGAACATGGAAATGTAATTATTTTAGTAACTATAAACTGCTAAACGCCTTTCTCATCAGCAGTATATGGCAGTCCTTTTGACTTCTATCGGTGTCTGGTTTAAAGCTTGTAGGAGTTTTCATTCTGACTGTCCTATGAGGCTGCAGAACCCCTGACCCTCTGTCTTGCCAGTGCTGATTAGCCCTGTACTGATCACATGCACCCTCCCAAGACCAACTCTTAACAATACACACTAAACTGAGCATGTACAGAGTGACTCCAAAGGCTCTGTACTGTCAAGGTGGATTGGGGACAGTGAAGGGGGAGGTTCAGAAAAGACAGGATCAAACAGCCTTTTACACAATGCAAAGTATTAACCCCTTTAGGTTCCACAGTGAGTAGAACAAGCATGCTTTACTGCATATAAAGACAGATTTTAGCTGTGGGTTTAGTAACACTTTAAATATTTAATATTGTTGATATATTGGCATATTTTAAAGTGCAAATGCCAAGACTAAAAGTCCCCTTGCAAAAAATCAGTAGTGATTCTTTAACTTGTGCACAGTCTGTGATACAATAGTGTGCTTCACAGATTAACCGTTTCTCCACTCCATATCTTGTGCTCCATTCATCAGGTGCAGTGCATGCTCACCTCCTTCATAGACCCACAAGGGGTCAAATGAACATAAGGAATATTCTGATGCTCAGGTGTTTTTTAGTTTTTATGTAGTGTATGACATTAGGTTCGTTTTTTATAGATTCAATTTTCCCTTAGTCATTATCCTTTATGCCTCTGTTTCTGCCCCATCTTGACAATTCTAGGTTGAGTTCTCTTGACAGGTTGTGTATATAAATATTTCACTTATAATACAGTTTTTGTATTGTATATGTTCATAAATCTGCTTATTAGCCTGTGGAAGTGTAGGTGGGACAGAACGCACATGGAGAGCAGGAGTGCCAACAAAGCCTTTTATTGAACAGTAGCGGGTATGTTCACAAAGAAAGGGCCAAACAAAGGTGCCCAGGGTCAGACCCAACGTGGGTAGGACAGAGTTCCAGATAGCAGGGGTAGTCCGTAACAGGGGGCTCCCGATAGAACGGGCAAAGTCCTGGCCAGCGAGGGATTGGGCCAAACACGGATCAGGGCAAACAATGAAGTGACAAAGTCCAGGCAGAGTTCTGGTAGGCCCAGGGTTAATCCACTCACCAGAAGGAAGGTCCAGGGTTAATCCACTCACCAGAAGGAAGGTCCAGGGTTAATCCACTCACCAGAAGGAAGGTCCAGGGTTAATCCACTCACCAGGAGGAAGGTCCAGGGTTAATCCACTCACCAGGAGGAAGGTCCAGGGTTAATCCACTCACCAGAAGGAAGGTCCAGGGTTAATCCACTCACCAGAAGGAAGGTCCAGGGTTAATCCACTCACCAGGAGGAAGGTCCAGGGTTAATCCACTCACCAGGAGGAAGGTCCAGGGTTAATCCACTCACCAGAAGGAAGGTCCAGGGTTAATCCACTCACCAGGAGGAAGGTCCAGGGTTAATCCACTCACCAGGAGGAAGGTCCAGGGTTAATCCACTCACCAGGAGGAAGGTCCAGGGTTAATCCACTCACCAGAAGGAAGGTCCAGGGTTAATCCACTCACCAGAAGGAAGGTCCAGGGTTAATCCACTCACCAGCAGCTCGGAGACAGTCTTCCAAACAGCAGAGATGAACAACCCAGGGGATACTCACTCAGCTAAATATATTAGGACTAGTGTTCCAGCAGGTGGGCCAGGCAACTCCCAGCCTGGCGTCCAGTTGCCCCAGCAACCAGCCCCGCCCCCCTCTACTCGATTCCCACACAAGGAATGTGTTCATTGTCCACAGTGAGCATGAAGGCGGAGAAGCAGACATTCAGGCACCTTGCTGGGGAGGGGAGAGGGACAGCACAGTAGGGGGGGGGGGGGGGGGGAAGAGAGAAGAATCCCATGCTGGGGAAGATAGCAAAGTACTGGGGGTGCAGAAGAGGGGGAAGTAGGGCCTGTGACAGTGTATGTGTGTGTGTGTGTATATGTGGTTCTGTGCAGTGCCAATTCGTTTTGAATGCGCTAAAATCACACCACAATGCACCAAAAGTAGCGCATTCACTACTTTTAAACCGCACTGTAATCAGATCTTTTGTACCATGCAGTCCAGTGCGGGCAGGTGTGGGAAAATGCAATGCGTTTGCAACCTGCATTTGGGGTGTCATTAACTTTCTATTGACACCCACTGCAAATCGCAAATGGGAGTACATTTTGCATGCAGTCTTAATCTCATAGGAATGCACCGTATATTTCTGTGCGATTTCATGTGTGAACCAGCCCTAAAAGAGAAAAAGAATGTCTGGCAATGAATGCAGTTAGCTAAAGGTGGGAGGGACAGCAGGGTAATAAACTTTATTATTTTAATAAAGGTGTGTGTGGGTTTTTACAATTTTTTTTTTTTTTTTTTTTCTAACCCTTTTAATGCTTCATATTTTTAAAACGGTAACACTTTAATGTTTCCAAATTTCATTTCATATTTGTTCATTTCATTTAGAGAAACGATAAGGCTTTTTATCAAGATTCTCACACATCGCCCAATATTTTTTAGAAAAACATGCAAATCTTTGATAAAACGCATATATATTGAGATTATGTATAGTTGGAGTATTCCACCCATAATGTGAGTAACTATGGGGCTGGCTTTTAGAAACTCTCCACAAACCGTTTCCTGCTTGCATTCGAAAAGGAAAACTCAATGAGATTGACACTCTTGCTTCATTTGTCTTGACTAACCATGCCTTGTTTGTTCAGTACTCACCGTAGCTCTTGCTTTTTCTCTGGTTTAATTGCAATGCAAATGTCTTTGCAGAAAGTGTCACTGCATGGGTTGGCCAGTGTTTCATAAAAGGTCGTTGCCCTTATCTGCACTCCATGTGGCTACTAAGATCACAAACTTCAGAGGAAGAGGGCTGGAAAGCTACCAGGTAATTGCCACTATCGATGCAGCAGTTACACCTGGCTAGAACTAATCTATGGGGAAAGGACAAAAAAGGGGCACACCGACCTAGTGCATCACCACTAAAACCATTTATTAAAATATTAAAAGTATATAGAATACTCACAAGGCAGGTGTGATGGTACACACGTCAATATTGCGCATAAAATCTCCAAGGTAGCCAAAGTCCCATACAAAGCTGAATGGCACGAAGTGTGCTGCATGGGGCTGCTATGGCTGGGCTGACGCGTTTCAGGGGCGAGCCCCCTTCCTCCGAGCCAGAAAAGTTGATGCTGGGTCACACTCTGGAAAGGCCAGGGATTAAATGGGAGCTGGCCCCAAACCCAAAGGGGGTGTGGGAGGAAACCAGGGGGTGGGGAACTAATCTATGCAGAACGATCTATCCCTAGAATGTGGAGTGGCAGTCTACAAAAATGTATGAATGAGTATTTCACAACTGGCAGGGGGTGGGGGGAGACCTTTCCAAATAAACCTATATCCCTTGTTTGTGGGATACTGGAACTTCATAGGCTCTTCATAGGTTGACCTTACATAAGCACCTTGACTTCCCGGACAATCATGTTCATGGGTATTGCCAACCTCCATATGTTATAAGTAGTCAATGGCAATGACATGATCAATTTTCTGGCAGGGAGCATGGCACATCCATGCCATGGATGTGCTGATGGCTAATCTGATAATAGGAAATGGGATCTATTGCAATTTTTTATCTGTAATGATGAATGCCCTTATAACAGCACTGTTCCCCCTTTGATGGAAATTGCATTTGTTGCTGATATTCTTGGCTTAAATGTTTTATTATTATATAGTCTAACATATGCTGTAAATAACATGTGGTTTCTTGTTTCAGGACTGGCGAGGACTACTTTTATCCTAAAAATTGTGATGTAAATGAACTGGCATAAAAAAATAAATATTATGATTAAATGGAGTTTGCATGTATTTTGTTTAAAAAAAAAACGCCTTTCACTTAAACTATTCTGGGGAAATGATGTGTATCCTATAGGACTCATAAAAGTGCAGGTGTTACCGGCCAAAATGAAATGTCCCTTTTGGACAGACATGGTTTTGGAAATGCTTATTGATAACCACTTTAAGACTGGAATATTCTGCTGCTTAATGACCAGGCCCTATTTTTCGATTCAGCACTGCATGACTTTAAAAGACAATTGCGCTGTTGTGCCACTCCCCTCCCCCCCCCCCCCCCCCCCCCACTAACTTAGCTTTCTTTTAGTGGTATTTGATTACTTTTTTTTTTTTTTTTTTTTTTTTTTTTCGGGACTGCGACATTGCAGCGGATCCCTAACTGACTTTTTTTGACACTTTTGGGGGGACCAGTGACACTACTACAGTAATCGGTGCTAAAACTATGTACTGTTACTGTAATGATGACACTGGCAGGGGTTAAAATTATTGGTGATCAATGGGTTAGATGTGATTCTAACTGGGGGTGTGGCTTGTGAAGTTGTCAGACACATGTGATCCTATTTAGCAGGATCACATGACATCTGTGATCACTTCAGGGAGAAGGACGGCTGTGTTTACATCAGCCGTCCGTCCTTTTGTCAGCAGCGGAAGATTGCCGGTGTCAGGCGGCCATCGGAGCCGCCTGACACCCGCACTGGCTTCACTGCTGACGAAAAGATGGAGGGGAAAAAAAAGCAGGTTGTTCAGTTCTCTGTTCCACTGGCTGTGCAGTACATAATTCAGACTGATGCAGGGACTTTTATACTGCTAGACAAGGGGCTTTGACTGGTGGTGATTTATAAAAAGGTCTGAGTTTTCTGTTTTGTCCTGCTTCACCCCACTCCCTGCCCCCCCTCACTTTGTTTTTTAAAAAAAAAAATTGTAGCTCAGTAAAGTCTTTAACCTCCCTAGCGGTATTCCCGAGTGTGGCTCGGGGTTATATTTCAGTGTCAAATGCAGTAACCCCGAGCCACACTCGGATGATCGCTTGATCCTGTAAGAGAGGGTACTACCTTGTCCCTGGTATGCAGCGGCCGGATCTTCCTGCCGATGCTCTGTACCCGGGCTTCCATCTCCTGCGACGTGACACAGGCGGCAAATTCAAATAGTAAAACACACCAAACACACTGATGCATTATAAAATAAAGTCACATTAGTTTGCCGCCCAGTGCCCTTTCCTGCAGTTTTACTGTGTATGTATGTTTTTCAAACTTTCATACCCGAGATGTTATAAAGAACGCACAGAAAAAAAATCATATATAAATAGTTGGTTTGGGCTGCTCATTAAGAATTGCATGCAAAATAATTGTACCGCTTTCAGCACCTAAAATCCGAAAGAATCATACCGCCAGGGAGGTAAAAAAGCTGTAAAGATTATTTTATTTGGCAGGGAAAACGCTCGCAAATTTCGCTGGCTAGGTTGCATCTCCCGAAGAACACAGGGGGGTCTGGTCTTCCAGACATTAGACTGTATAACCTTGTATGTCTGAGCTATGGGCTAGATTGGCTTGTGAAAGGAAATCGTTACACTAACAATGCCCTGGAGGAACAAATAGCTTACCCCTTCAGCCTGGCGGGTATCCTGCATAGCAAATTTTCATCACCAAAAAGTATACATGCTTTGTTGAGATACCTTTTTTATAGCTTGGAGAGAAATTTATAAGAAATTACATCTACCACTTGGTATCTCAAAATATCTTCCGTTGGTGGGGAACCCAATGTTTCCTCAGGCAAGGGACCAACCAGCTTTTGAAATGTGGAAAACTAAAGGCTTGGTGAAAGCTTACTCTCTAATCCAAACAGAAAATGGGACCTCTAGACTCAAACCTAAATCTTTCCCGGCTCTTGCCGCAGAATATGATCTCCCTAAATCACATTTCCTGGCCTATTAAGCAATTTCATATATTTCTTCTTGTGCATCAAGTCTGTCAGAAGGCTTTCAACATACAGTGATGGACACCTAATTGCAACAACGGTCTTAGGCTCCATGTGCACGGGACGTTGGAGGAGCAGTTGGGCTTTTTTTTTTTTTTTTTTTTTCCTCAGAAGCCCCTGAACGCAGCTCCATGTTATCTTATATGTCCATGTACACATAGTCATTTGCAGGCAGTTGCGTTCAGGGACTTTTTTTAGAACGCAATTTGCGTTTGAACGTGTGTTTCCCGGCGTTTCAAATGCGTCCGAACGTGATGACCCGCGTTTTTCCATTTTAAAGGGGAATCATTTTTTTTACCTCTAGGAACGGTTCTAAACGCAAACGCCTGCTAAACGCGACCAAACGGACGTTTCAAACGTCCTAAAAATTCCAGCATTCAAAGGGACTTTTAACAAAGTCCCGTGTACATGGAGCCTTAATCAATATCAATGATTTTCAAAACCCTACAGGATGAATTGTCTCCTCTTTCTGCAGATAGGTCTTTTGAAAAGTGGCATACAGACTTTCCTGGGCCAGAATTCTCACATCAAATTCTCCAGGGCTACAGGCTTATTAGGACACTTACCATGAATGAGATATGGAGAGAGACCCAATTTAAATTTATACTCAAGGCCTATATCCCAGCTCTTTTTACTAGGGATAACAAAACCAGAGCAGTATGCCCCCTATGTAGGTCAATAAGGCCTACATTGGCCCATAGATTTTGGTCCTGTCCCAAAGTGATTTCATTTTGGTCCATTATGCCAATACAGTAATGAATACCCGTTTACGGAAGTCTCCGCACCTTATGCTATTTGGAATTAACCACCTGAACACTATCGATCATTTGAGCCCATTGGCCACTGTCCCTTTGTGGTCACATTTATGCTTTTTGGCAGCCAAAAGAACCATCTTAAAATCATGGATCCAACCTAACCCTCCTACCTTATCTGCCCTTAAGACGGAGCTCAGGTTGTTAATGTACAAAGAACGTATGGACACAGTCCTACAACATCATATCTTTACCAAAAAGTTCTTTGACAAACTCTTTATAGAGCAGGAACTTACGGAGGAGGATATTCAACATTTTATGAAACCCTTTAGATATACGGATTGGTACTTTAAAGGTGGAAGTAGCACAAACTTTGGGTAGATTAAAAATATAGTCTTTGTAGGTCTGATTAGTTACTGGTCATCACTTTTTCCTTCAAATTAATCTCTTTTTTACATATCTAGGTTCTATGTCGATTATATACAAGGGTGGCGTGCTAATACAATCACTTAAATGGACCAGCCTATGCGAGGATGTTAAGAAATTATACTTTATATAGTCCTTTTTTTTTTTTTTTTTTTTTTTCTTTTTTTCTATTATAGAATAATGGACTTTGATATTGTGATTGTTTTCTATATTTTTTTTTTTCTTTTTGTATGATTTGTTGGTTTGAAAAATTGAATAAAGAGATTAAAAAAAAAAAATTCTTTTGATTTTATTCCAAACCTTTATTGAAAAGGGGGAACAAAATTTCTGTAGCCCCCTCCTAGGTAGGTGCTAGTGAGAAAGTATAGTTTTGAGCTCTGTCTGCTTAACAGAGGGACTGCAGGTAAATTCTCTGCCTACCAGAGAGCAGGATCTGTATGCGATTCATTCAGTCTGAAGAGTGTGTCACGCTGGTCCAATAGGGAGGCATATTCAGTGGGAGGAAACCTGACAAATGGATGCATAGGCTTTTGATACATTCCTGTCAGGTCACCTTGGTGCATTCTGGGATTATTTTATTTTTTTACAAACATTTTGTGAGGACAGTGTCAGTTGAGCAGTGGATGGTGTCAGTTGTAATTTTGTATTTTCTACATGTAGGTGTTGGGTAAATGTAAAGTGGGCCTTGTCTGCCTAACAGCAGGGCTGTGATTTATCTAGTCAGGGTGTCATGGCTTCCAGATGTGCCTGCTGAGGGGAGAAGTATCCCCACTGGCTCCTGTGAGGCTTCTCATAGGGTAGTGGAGGAAGCCCAATTGGGATACCTCCCAGCTTGTAACTACCCCAGAAGGCAGATTATGCTGCAAAGGATTCTGGGATTGGGTAGAAGTTTGGGGGGGGGGGGAGTGCTGTGGCACGATGTCTTTGGGAGCAGAGTCCCAGGAAGGAGAGTGCGGCTGTCTCTCCTCCTGTCTGAGGAAGAGGATATCTCTGTGTCGCTTGAGTGTCCAGAGAGCTAAGGGCATCTGGTGTGCCGAGAGCCTGTAGAGCGAGAGAGGTTCAGTCCCAGGAAAGCCTACACAGGTCATGAGTACTGAGGATTGCCCTTGGGGGTCTGCCTAGAGTCAGAGACCACTCCGGAAGAGGCTCTGGGATCCAGTGCCAGCTAGCTGTAAAGGGGGTACTTAGGTTGAGGACCCTGAAGTTGTAAAGGGGTACATAGTCAGTGGACCCTGAAGAGTTCAAGGAGTAAAGGGGGTACCTGCAGTCTGGGCCCTGAATTGTATTGTGTGTGTGTGTGTGCTAGTTTTTGGAGTTCTACACAATACTACCTCAAGCTGTGCCAGGCGGGGGAAAGTATTCAGGGACTTAGTGTCAGGAGTACTACAGTTCTCAGTCTTGGATCTACTGGACTACAGGTCGAGGATTCAACACTTCATTTGTTATACAGAGTGTTCTCAGAGTCAGTGAGCGTTGGTTGGCGTCAAGGAAACGCCAATGGGCATTTTCAGGATTGATGTCCAAATTGTAATTAGTTCAAGCCGAAAGGAGTATCCCACTCATTCCCTTCTCTCATCCCCTTAATTTATAATAAAAGCCACAAACAAAGATGCCGGAGTTGTCACTGCTTCCGTTGTCACACCTGGAGACTCAGCTCACATGGGCTGGAAAGGATTCCGGTACTAATGGCAGACTTACATCAGGCCATAGGCCTAGAAAGCTTGCTACATGTATAAAAGCCAGGAGCACATGTGCTGTGTGGTCCTTGGCTGAAGAATGGTGTCTATGTGGAGGTGCCATGCAGTCGCAGGAGGTTGTCCTGAGGGTCGGAGGACCTGAACCCAGAGGTCCAGGGAAGCTGACTGGGGGGGGGGAGACACTGAAGACCCTGGGACTGCTAGTATTATGAGTACAGAGACTCGTGTCAAGGGGCCTGACTTGAGGGGGACCACCTCTGCTCATAGTATAGTGAGTGAATGGGTGTCAGCAGAGGAAGAGAGGATACTAGGGAGAGTGTCCTGAAGATAACTAATTGGTCATCAAGTCGTCTTAAAGATAAGAGACTTAATCATATTCATTGAAAATGGCTGTTCCATACCTATTGCAAAGTAGACAAGATGGGAGTCCTCAAACACTGAATAGTTAAATTGGAGTATCCCACTATTTCATTCTCCTATCCTACAATAATCAACCAAATACCCCTGGACTGATTATTGGAGTGTGAGCCAAGGAGGATTAAAGAATTCTTTGCTTAAGGCCGTGTGTTGGTAACCAGGGGGAACCCTCAGAGTGCATATCAAGCGGCCCTCATAGGGGCAGTGCTACAGCTGTTTTGACATAAACTGATGGCAAACTGCATAGAAAAATGGGGAAATCCAAGTTTTTAACTGGAATGTTCCTGGTATATGCACCGTGGCTTATTTGGGGGGGTAAACAATTGTTGCCTTGAATAGAATGGAGCTCTGCCCTTAAACAAAACAAAAAAACTAGCCTTAGAGATGAAATTCAGCTTTCCGTCCCTAAAGCAGATGTATTGTGAATCACAACCCCAGTGTTGGTTTGTGTAACTTGCCCCGCCCCCTTTAGCTGTATACAGCAAGTGTCATTCTTCCTGGCTGAAGTTCTAAATTCTGACTTCTGTTTCCTTTACCAGTCCTGATACTACATGTCCCATGATCCTTTGAGCCTCTGTAGTTTCAGGGTGGGCTATAGGAGTAACTTGTACCAGCTGTGGGAGTTGATGTGGGTTGTGAAAGCGGGAGGAATGGAATTGTTATACCTGCCCACAATCTATATTTCTCTGTAGTGAGCAGAGTGCTGTACAGCAGAAAGTGTAACCTTACAAACCATCTCTTGGACAAGAGTGTTATTCTAGCTATAAAGGACACACTGACCACATAATCACATTTTTTTTTTTTTCTGATCTCATTCGCAAATTGTCTTTGAAAGTAGGATTTGTGGTGTGTGATGTTTGTGCACACACATTTTTGGTTGTTAAATGTATGTGTAGTCACACACTAAAATTTGTGAGCAGAAATGTGCACTCCTACACAATGTGAATGAGGCCTTGGATGCAGGGGATCATTACCATATTAGAATCATTTGTGCCTAAGCCTTGAAACCTGTATTTTCTGCTAGATAATTACTTAGAACCCCCCCAAACATTATATATAAAAAAAATAATTGAACACTTTTTAATCCGAGTGTAGCATCAAGTCAGTTCCTGGGATATTGATCTGGTCTGTTAAGTAGCAGAGGTGGTTGTTAATCAGTTTCCACTGCTTTGGTGTGAATGAAATATAACAGGTGCACTAGATGGGCAACAATGAGACCACCTCCAACACAGGAATGGTTTTAAAGGTAGAGGTTACTGACTTTTTTTTTTTTTCTCCCCCTACTCATCTTTTCTGACTGTTTCACTAGTTTTGCATTTGGTTATGGTCAGTGTCACTACTGATAGCATGAGGCGATACCTGGACCCTATAGAGGTTGCACAGGCAGTCCAACTCCTCCAGGATGGCACATTAATATGTGTCATTGTCAGAAGGTTTGCTGTGTCTCCCAGCACAGTCTCAAGACCATGGAGGAGATTCCAGTAGACAGGAAGCTACTCTAGGAGAGATGGACAGGGATGTAAAAGGTCCTTAACCCATCAGAAGAACTGGTATCAGTGCCTTTGTGCAAGGAGGAACAGGATGAGCACTGCCAGAGCCCTACAAAATAACCTCCAGCAGGCCACTGGTGACTAAACAATCAGAAACAGACTTCATGAGATGGCCTGAGGGCCTAAACTCCTCGTGGCTCCTGTGCTCACTGGCTGGCACCATGAAGCTAGAATGGCATTTACCATTAAACACCAGAATTGGCAGGTCCACCACTGGGGCCCTGTGGTCCCAGATGAGAGCAGGTTTACCCTGAGCCCATGTGACAGCTGCCTATACCATAGTTCAGCATCACTGGTTTGGTGGTGGGACAGTGATTTTACGGGGGGCATATCCATGGAGGGATGCACAGATTCTACTGGCTAGACAATGGCACCATAACTGCCATTAGATATCAGGATGAAATCCTTGGACCCATTGTCAGACCCTACGCTGGTGCAGTGGGTTCTGGGTTCCTCCTGGTTCATGACAATGCCCGGCCTCATGTGGTGAGAGTATGCAGCCAGTTCCTGGAGGCTGAAGGAATGATACCATTAAATGGCCCCCCCACATTCGCCTGATGTAAATCCAATAAAACACCCCTGGAACATTGTTTTGGTTCACCTGACACCACCATTATGTACCTCACTCTTTTCAGAAGCTCAGTGATGCCGTGATCCACATCTGAGAGGAAATACCCCAGGACACCATCCATCGCCTCATTAGGAGCATTCCCCATCCTTGTCAGGCATGCATACAAGCATGTGGGGGTTATGCAAACTATTCTGACTCCAATTGTTGTAATAGTGACTGATCCCTTGCTGAGACCTATTCCTGGCCTGTATAAGCAGATGCAATCACCACGGACAATCGTTATCAGATAGCTGAAATCACCGGACACCATTTATTTCTATCCGCGTAGGTTTTATTGCAAGCAGTAGGTATAGCAGATGATTGAAGCTGTTATCTACAGGTAAAACATGATAGTGTGTTCCCAGATGCGAGCAGATAGTATGAAGGCCTAGACAGATGTGGCCATCTCTATTTCCCCAAGCATAAAGAAGCAGGAAGAGGAAGTACATCACAGGTGGGAGGGAACACAAAGAATAGACAGAAAACAAGTGCAACAACCACAAGATGGCAGTAAAATGACCAAATATATAGACCTTACCATAACTATGCATTATATTATATCTTACATAGTGGTGTAACAGCAAACAAACTACTAAGTACCATTTTTATTTGCTGCAATGAAATTTCAGCAAAATGGAGTAGCCTACTGCATCATTTTTTCACTTTGATTTTTGGAGTGTCTTTGAATTCAGCCCTCTGTAGGTTGAGAATTTTCATTTCCATCAATCAATGTGGCATCCTTTCATTCCTAACACATTACTCATTCCATATCGGTATAGATATCCGGCATGATGTTTTCCCCATTGAGATCTGATGTGTTTTTCAAAGTGCTCCTTTAATGGTTTTTTTTTGAACAGTGTATTTTTTAGCAGAGACCCTAGAGAATAAAATGGCAATCATTGCAATATTTTGTCACATGGTATTTGTGTAGCCGTCCTTCACATGCAATTTTTTTTTTTTTGGAAGAAATACACTTTTTCATGATTTAAAAAAATTAATAAATAAAACGTAAAGTTAGCCCAATTTTTTTTTTTTTTTTTGTATATGCCAAGTAAATAGCTAACATATCAAGCTTTAAAATTGCACACACTTGTGGAATGGCCACAAACTACGGTCCTTAACCACTTAAGCCCCGGAAGATTTTACCCCCATTCCGACCAGGGCCTATTTTGTGATTCGGCACTGCGTGACTTTAACGGACAATTGCGTGGTCATGCGACGCTGTACCTAAACGAATTTGACGTCCTTTTTTTCCCACAAACAGAGCTTTCTTTTGGCGGTATTTGATCACCTGTGCGATTTTTTTTATTTTTTTTTTTGATCATGCGCTATAAACAAAAAAAGAGCGACAATTTTGCAAAAATAGCAATATTTTTCACATTTTTTTTTTATATGAAATTCCCCCCCAAAAAAATGTAAAAATCAAATTTTTTTTTTAACATTTTCGGCCAATTTGTTTTATGCTGCATATGTTTGGTAAAAAAAAAAATCGCAAAAAGCGTATTGGTTTGCGCAAAAGTTATCGCGTTTACTAACAAAGGGAAAGATTTTTGTCATTTTTGTTGCTTTATTTTTTTTTTTTTAATGCGTAATGGTGGCGATCTGCGATTTTTTTTTTTTTTTTGCGGACCCTTGACTGACATTTTTGACACTTTTGGGGTTACCAGTGACATTTCTACAGTAATCAGTGCTATAAATATGCACTGTTACTGCAAAATTACACTAGTAGTGAAGGGGTTAACTTTTTTTTGAGAGGGAGGGGCTGTGTGTGTCCCTAGGGGCGTGATTCTAACTGTGATTGGCTGTGGCTTGATGTGTAGAAACAGTGATCAACGGTCCTACATAGTAGAACCGTATAATCACTATTCCTACACAGGGGAGAATGACAGGTGGCTTGTTTACATCAGCCACCTGCCTTTCTCCCTCTCCACCCGACGATCACCGAGTGACCGGCGGACATCGGGTCCGCCGATCACACGCGCGGGGGGGTCCGTTACCGCGCGGGAGTGCGCCTCCGGGGGCGCGCGCTTGCTCCCCAGAGCCCTCACAGGCTAGTGACGTAGTACTACATCGCTCTGCCTGTGAGGGGCTGACTGCTGCAGTAAATATACTGTGAGCAGTCGGCAAATAGTTTAGCCCCGGAGAATTTGGCTGCTCAAAGACCAGGGCCTATTTTGCGATTCGGCACTGCGTGACTTTAACGGTCAATTGCGCGGTCGTGCGACACTGTACCTGAAGGAAATTGACGTCCTTTTTTTCCCCCCAAACAGAGCTTTCTTTTGGTGGTATTTGATCACCTGTTGCGATTTTTACTTTTTGCGCTATAAACAAAAAAAGTGACAATTTTGAAAAAATAATATTTTTCACATTTTTGTATAAAATTCCCCCCCAAAAATTGTAAATATCAAAATTTTTTAACATTTTAGGCCAATTTATTTTCTGCTACATATTTTTGGTGAAAAAAATCGCAATAAGCGTATTTTGATTGGTTTGTGCAAAAGTTATTGCGTTTACTAACAAAGGGAAAGATTTATGTCATTTTTTATTTTTTTTTTAAACTAGTAATGGCGGCGATCTGCGTTTTTTTTTTTTTTTTTGCGGGACTGCGACATTGCAGCGGACAGATCGGACCCTTGACTGACATTTTTGACACTTTTGGGGGTACCAGTGACATTTCTACAGTAATCAGGGCTATACATATGCCCTATATGCCATATATATCCCTAGGGGCGTGATTCTAACTGTGGGGGGGGGCGTGGCTTGTGATGTAACCACAGAGACATACGATCCTACATAGCAGGATCATACAGTCTCTGCAGTTACACCAGGGAGAATGACAGGTGGCTTTGTTTACATTAGCCGCCTGCCTTTCTCCCTCTCCAGCGGGAGATCGCGATGGGATGGCAGTGAAGGAACGGGGGTGGGAGCGCGCCTCTGGCGGCGCGCGCTTGCCCCCTATTGGCTCGCGGGCGAGTGGTGTACCTATACGTCACTTTGCCCAGGGGGGGCTGACCGCCGCAGTATATGTACTTGCCACGGTCGGCAAGTGGTTAAAAATCTCCATAGGCAATGCTTAACGGTAACCTAGAATTACAGATGAGGTCTTGTGCTAGAATTATTGCTCTTGCTCTAACAATCCCAGTGACACCCCACGTGTGGTTTGAACACCGTTTACACATACGGGTGCGACCTATGTATGCATTCCCTTCTGCACGTGAGCACAGAGGAATGGGGTGCTTTCATTTATTTATATAAAAAAAAAAAAAAAAAGTTTGATCCCTTTTTTTTATTGCTTTCCCAAAGAATGTAAACATCCCTTGTGATAGTAATAGGCAGTGGCAGGTACTCTTTATGGAGGGATCTGGGGTCTAAAAGAACCCCAAACCTCCTCTGCACTTACAAGTATTCAAAATGCCAAGTTTTGGCTGTTTTGAATACTGTATTTTGTATTTTTTTTTTTTTTTTTTTTATCTGGCGCCTTTAACCACTTTCAGACCGGAAGATTTCAGACAACGGAATTGACCCAGCGTCCTTCCGTCACTTCCGCTGTGTGAACTGCATTTCCGGCTATTGGAACGCATAGCGTTCGGAAGTACCCCAAGATCCCGGAAAGAACGGTTCCACGCTACTGATTTTATCCTGCCTGCTATTTACCTGTGTTTGTGAGTATTGTTCTTTTTAATATTAATAAAAGTTATTGACAGTACTTCACTATATGAGCCTTTCCTCCGTACATATGGTCGGGACCTCCATCTATGATTGCTGATGATTTATCTGCCATATGAGTATTGCTGTCTAGAGGAAGGATATGATGGTGCTTATTTCCATTGAGCAAGGATGCCTTTGATGTGAATTAACCCTTGAGTCATACCACGCCTGTTACCCCTGTAGGGGTACCTGGATCTGGTGAGTGCGGTATATACCTAGATGGGGGCACGCCTGTACCCTCACCTGCACACATCACTTCTTGGATCCTTACCACATATTCTGGATTTGGGACTTTTATGGAATTAACCTTGTTTAATATTATGGGCTATTAAATTCCAGTGCACATCACCACTTTTTGCACTGTTTCACTTTGCATTTCAAAAATGACTATTTTTTATTTTTCTCAGCTGATTGATGTCTTTTATCATGTGAATCACCCACCTGTTGGAAAGTAGGTGACTCTTTATTCAGTCACTCACGTTTATTTCCATATATGCCATTTTGTTGTACTTGCACATTGGCATATCTCCCCCCCCCCCTTTTTTTGGTTTGGGGTTCACTTTAATTTTGCACTTGTGCACCTTGTCATTGTTATAGTGTTCCCACACTTACTGGCCAATTGTAGCCACTATAGAGTTTTGGCTGTTTCATCCCATAGGATTATCCGTCACACTGTGAACTTTTCTGCTTAGGGTTCACTGTGAGTGATCCCACACTGCACTTTGGCAGTTGCCACATGTCACTTTGATTATAGAGTTATTCTAGAGTTTTTGGCCGTTTCATCCCATAGGATTATCCGTCACATTGTGAACTTTTCTGCATAGGTTTCACTGTGTTTGATCCCACACTGCACTTTGGCACTATGTCACTTTGATCAGTCACTATTTATTATTATGTGATATTCACTGTGTTGTAACTTCTAATTTATTTATTGTTGTTTATTTGATTTGTTTACATTCACCACTCACACCAACCATACTTATTTACATTTAGTGCCGGTTCACACTACGTCGCTCCGACTTAGGGGGCGACCTGTGAAGTCGCGTGCAGCGTGACTTTCATGGACTTCATAAAATGAATGCCTATGCAAGTCGCCTCCAGGTGGCCCCGAAGTAGTACAGGACCCTTTTTCTAATTCGGAGTGACTTTTGTCGCTCCTATTAGAACCGGTCCTGTACTACACTATGGGAGCGACGGTGCACGACTTGTCAGGCTGACCAAGTCGCCTGGCAAGTCGTACTAGTGTGAATGGACACTTAGGCAACGCCAAATACCTTCCCTCCTTTATTTTCTGATACCTATATTGCCTCATCTAAGGTATATATTTGAAGGTAGGCTGCAGCCTATATATACTGTACATATACAATTTTTTTGAATTTTCTTTTTTCCCTAAGCGCGGATTCCCTCTCCATTTTCCTACACCTTGTATCTTTGTAGCACCCCTTTGACACCCCAAAGGCAAGATAGCATCTCCAGAGCCAGGGGTGGGCTAGCATTTTACCTCAGGGCTGAGTCCACGGCAAAAATAGGGGGCTGAGAAAGGATACTGGGTGCCATTCAGTTTTGTCTTTTTTTATTTTTTTTCCTTTTTTAAAGTTTCCTCTTAATTGATTTTTACAATAACATGGAAACACAGAAGCAGCAACATAATACCAAACAACGAAACAAAACAACACAAAAAAGAAAAACATTTCCTCCCGCGCCCCCCCCGGAGCACCCAGTCTAGCCTCTACCCCCATCCCACAATCCTTAATATTGGTAATGTGGCGAATGTATTACATGCAGTGTTAATTTTGTCAACTAAGGGGCGTGTCCAAGATGGCGACCGGAGCGGACGTCTAGGAAGGGAGCTCCGCTGACCTGCCTGTGATAATCCTGTAACACTGCTGCCCTGCCGCCCTCTGCCACACCGGAGGGTTCGGGTGACCTACCTGCACTGCTATGACCAGGGGCAGACCGTCCTCGACGCCCCGTTCGTCCGCATCGGCCCCCGCTGCTCCTGCCGGCGACAAAGCCGGGCCTCGTGCTCCCGCCAATATGGCCACCCAGACGGAGGATGCGGACCCTGCCATCCGGGAGCAGGACAACTTTACGGCTCTCATGCAGGCTATCTCCACCTGTCAGTCCACCCTGACCTCCAAGATAGAGACTGTGCAGATGGACATTGGACTGATCCGGCAGGACATGGATAAGTTACGTACCAGACTCACTGAGGTGGAACGCAGGGTGGGGGATACGGAGGATACTCTGAGAGACCATGCGGCTTCCCTGCATACCCTCCGTGTGAAGGTGAAGGCTCTGGAGTTTCGGGCGGAGGACTCTGAAAACCGCAACCGCCGCAATAACTTAAGGATCCTGGGCCTCCCGGAGGGGGCTGAAGACCCTCATCCTGCAGACTTTGTGGAACGTCTTCTCCGTGACCTGCTCCCACAAGCCGCATTCTCCCCGTACTTCGCGGTGGAACGGGCGCATCGTATGCCCGCTCGCAGGGGGCCACCTGGAGCACCCCCGCGCACCTTTATCCTCCGGCTGCTGAACTTTCGGGACCGAGATGCGGTACTGAAGGAGAGTAGGAAACAGGACGCTGATGATCTTCCCAGATTTTTCGGTGGAGACGCAAAAACTGCGCAAATCCTTTGACCACGTCAAGCTGGCCCTGCGGCAAAGGGGCCTGAAATATAGTATGCTGTTCCCGGCCAGGCTTCGGGTGCAGGATGGCGAATCCCTTCGCTTCTTCACTTCCCCGGAAGAGGCCTCCACCTGGCTGGAATCCTTGCCCCGTCGCTAGATTTTGGAGCACCTGTGACGTCTTTTCAGGTACTGGCCTGGCTAGGTCCGGGGTGTTGTTGGCGTGCTGCTCCTGCCTTACTGCTGTGAGTCCTGAGACCTGCATGGACTTTCTCAGGTGGACTGTTTTCCCTTTTTCTTTTTTCCCCCTGTTTTGTCCCGATTTTACAGTAACTACACTTTACCAGGAACTGTGTCCCCCCTGTTATCATCTGTGGTCCACCTTTTCTGTTTATACCTCCGCTTCTATGGCCATGGACTTACTTGCTCACTTCTCTTATTTTCCCCTGGGCTGAATCGCTGCTGGGACGATCACCCCCCCCCCCCCTAGATAAGAACCCTTTTTTTTTTATTTTTCTTTGGTCTGGTGCCCTCATCTCAGTCTCTGCAGAGGGCGGATATTTTTATTTTTCCTAATTTTCTTATATAGGCAGTGTGATCGGCGCTCCTGGTATGTTTGACTGTTTCTGCCAGGCGCCCTGTTGGTATAGTGTCCCCCATTTGACACTGGTCATGTTTGGTTTGGGGTCTCAAGCTCACCCACGTTTTTGGGGTGCTGCGGGGTGGGGGGAGGGGGGTTGGGGTGTGTTGGGGAAGTTTCTGTTTGGGGATGTATTTCAATGCCTTATGCCTTATTTGCCACCAAGGTCTGTCTGTTTATCTGTGCACTTATATGATTTGCTGTTCTATGCTCCATATGTGTGGGGCTGGGTTAACTCCTCTATTATGTAGCCTGGGTCTATTAGGGGGGGGATTGTCTCTGCTGGACAATTTCCCCTTTTTTCTGTTCTCCTCCTGATGCTATGGCCCCCCTGAGGTTGGTCACGTGGAATGTGCGGGGCTTGAACTCTAAGTTTAAGCGTTCTCTAGTGTTTTCCTTTTTGCAGAAACACCGCCTGCACATCTGTATTCTTCAGGAGACCCACCTCACGGGCGCCAGGGTGTTGGCCTTGAAGAGGTCATGGGTGGGGGCGTATTATCACTCTACCTTCTCCTCCTACTCCCGTGGGGTTAGTGTTCTTGTGCACCGGTCCCTCCAATTTGTGCTCCTGGATCTCCACTTGGACCAAGACGGTAGATATATCATCTTGCATGCCCTGTGTGATCGGCTAGAACTGGTGATTGTTGGGTTGTATGTGCCTCCGCCTGCTGACCTTGGCCTGCTACGTAGACTTCAGGGCTTGGTAGCTCAGTACCCTACTCCTAACTTAATTTTTGCTGGTGACTTTAATGTGCCGCCTAACCCCTCCCTAGATAAGCTTCGCCCTGACCCGATGACTGACTCTGGCCTAGCCCGCTGGGCGGAGGCGTGTAACGCTCCTGCGTTTCTTATATGGTGTGGATTTTCAGCTGCAGAAATAGTTCCACGTCAGTTGTCATGTAAGAGATATGCTGAGATACCATTCCCAACCTCAATGACTCATCATGTGTGGAAGGTCTTATTTCAGCCAGTAAATACACACAATTAGCAAGCTGGTTCCTAGAGTGACTTTATATATGTGGTAACACAATGATGAAGGTTTGAGGGATAGGTTGAGTGGAGGTGGTAGGTGATAGACACTTGAAGGTGAGACAGTAGCAGTTGGATGCAGGAAGGTTTAACAATGTTGTATGATAGCAGATGATAGAATAGCAGGTGGACATACAAAAGAGATCAACCCAGTGCAGAAAAGTAGCAGTAGTCTCAAGAGCTAGCAATCTAGTTTATGCAGATGTGATAAACAGTCTCTACTATGCAGAGCTAGATAGTGTAAGCTTAGTATAAGTTTATAGAGAATTCCCCTGCGGGGTACTTAGCACTATTAGCGATACAGCCGAAGGGTGGTTCAGGAGAGGCGGATGATCCAGTAGCGGGATACAGGGATCAGCGCAGCGAGGTTCCGTCAGCGAAGTAAGCTTGCAAGCATGGAAGCTTCAAGCAAGGTTAGCATCCAGATAAGGGTGTTTGAACGAACACATGTGAGTGAGAGCCGACGCCTTAAATAGCCATCTAGTCCGGCGCTGAGTGATGACAGCTCCAGTCTTAAAGGTGTATGCGCACCTTTCCAAAAGTAAATGGTAGGGCGCATACACTTGTGGAAAGTGTAATTTAGGGTACCAAAGGTACCGGAACATTACAATATCCCCCCTTTAAGGCCTGCTCCTGAAGGCCTCTGGAGCTGGTTTGTCTGGGTATCTCGCATGAAAATTGCGGATTAATCTAGGGGCATGTATGTCAGAGGTGTTTAGCCAGGTGTCGTCTTGGGGCCCATAGTTCTTCCATCTAACCAAGTACTGAAGTCTTCTTCTGTAGATACGAGAATCCAGAATCTCTTTTATCTCGTATTCTTCTCCACCTTCAACTTGTACAGGAGGGGGAGGTGGAATATTAGGCCTTATTCCTTGGTCCGGAACATAGGGTTTTAGTAGCGACACATGGAAAATGGGATGGATTTTTAGGTCCATTGGCAATGTAAGCTGCACTGCAGCTTTTCCAATAAGTTTCTTGATTGGGAAAGGTCCCAAGAACAGAGGTCCAAGCTTTTTGCTAGGGATCTTCAGTCTCAAGTTTTTTGTTGAGAGCCAAACGAGGTCCCCGATAGTATACTGTGGAGAAGGTCTTCTACGAAGATCATAGTACTTCTTTTGTTGACTGTGAGCGTGTGCAATGGTAGTATTTAGTAAACCCAGAGAATCCTTTATTTGGGAAAGATAGTCTGAGGCTACTGGGTTATTTGAAGGAAGGATGCGTGGAGGGAGAATAGAGGGATGGAACCCATAGTTCAAGTAGAACGGACTCTGCTTGGTTGTACTGTGAGTTGCGTTGTTGTAGGCAAATTCTGCCAGGGGGAGAAGATCCAACCAATCATCCTGTTGGTAAGAAGTGTAACAACGTAAATACTGCTCGATGCATTGGTTGACTCTTTCAGTCTGTCCGTTGGTCTGCGGATGGTAAGGAGAAGTGAGCTTCCGCTCAATCCGTAGTATGTGACATAGTTCTTGCCAGAATTTAGAAATAAATTGGGATCCACGGTCAGACAAAAGAGTTTTTGGGATACCATGTAATCTGAAGACATGTTTCATCAGGAGTTCTGCCGTTTGTTTGGACGAAGGTAGTCTGCGAATAGCAATGAAATGTGCCATCTTTGTCAGATGGTCCACTGACACCAAGATGGTATTAAATCCTTTGGAAGGAGGCAATTCTACGATGAAGTCCAATGACAGAACCTCCCATGGAGTTTGGGGTATTGGTAGACTGCATAGTAGGCCGGATGGTCTCGTAGTGTCAATTTTGGACCTGGCACAGACATTGCATGAAGAGACGAATTTTTGTATAGATGTTTTCATGTCAGGCCACCAGAATTGCCGAGAAATCAAATTGAAAGTCTTTGTCATACCCATATGTCCTGCCATAGGCACATCATGCGATAATTCCAAGATCTTGGTGCGTAGGGTAGGTGGTATGTAAAGTTTGTCGTTGTAGTAGAGGAAGCCTTCTGCATCGGTATTTAGTTGTGGTGGGGGTGAATCCAACCTTATACCATGCAGAACCTCTTCCTTCAAGGAACGGACAACTCCAATAATGCGTTTGTGAGGTATTATAGGAACGGAAGGGATTTCAAAGTAGTTTTCTTCAGTTAGTCGTGATAGTGCATCCGCCTTTTTGTTCTTATCTGCAGGTGTGTAGGTCACTAGGAAGTTAAACCTTAGAAAGAATAGTGACCATCGTACCTGTCGATGCGAGAGAGTTTTGCTAGTCTGAAGATATTGGAGGTTTTTATGGTCCGTGTATATAATTATTGGTAATTGGGTGCCTTCGAGTAAATGTCGCCAATTCTCCAGAGCCAATTTTATAGCAAGCAGTTCCTTCTCACCCACGGGGTAATTTATCTCGGGACTGCTCAGGGATTTAGAAAAAAAGGCGACTGGATGAAGTGGTGAAGTGGGGGTAGGTCGTTGGGAGAGTATTGCTCCTACTGCCAGGTTTGACGCATCTACCTCCAGAATGTATTGGAGGGATGGGTCTGGATGGCGTAGTATGGGAGCGGAAGTAAACCTTGTCTTTAACAAGTGGAAAGCCTTATTTGCTTCTTCTGACCATTTAAATGGTATTTTTATGCTAGTGAGCTGTGTGAGGGGTCTCACAATAGCAGAAAAGTTTTTTATGAACTTCCTGTAGAAATTTGAAAATCCCAGGAATCGCTGTAGTGCCTTGCGTGTAGTTGGTATAGGCCAATCCTGAATGCAGGATATTTTACTCATGTCCATCTCGATTCCTGTTTTGGATATGATGTAGCCTAGAAAGAGTACCTCATCTTTATGGAACAAGCATTTCTTCAGCTTCACATAAAGATTATGTGCAAGCAATCTCGATAATACAAGTCTTACATGTCTTATGTGTTCAGACAGGGTCCGTGAATATATAAGTATATCGTCCAGATATACCACAACACAGACATCTAGTAAGTCTTTAAAAATATCGTTTATAAATCGTTGGAAAACTGCAGGGGCATTGCATAGGCCGAATGGCATCACAAGATATTCGAACAATCCGTATCTGGTTCTGAACGCAGTCTTCCACTCGTGTCCATCACGGATTCGAATGAGATTGTATGCTCCTTTCAGGTCTAATTTTGAAAAATAGGTAGCTCCACGCACCTGCTCAATGAGCTCAGGGATAAGCGGTAGAGGATAGCGATCTTTTATTGTGATAGCATTCAATTTCCTGTAGTCGATGATAGGTCTGAGACTTGAATCTTTATTGCGAACAAAAAAGAGTCCTGCTGCTGTGGAAGAAGTGGAAGGTCTAATAAAACCTTTTTCCAAGTTCTCATCCAAATAGGTTTTGAGATGGGCAAGTTCATCCTGTGAAAGAGGATAAACATGACCGAACGGCAATTTGCTATTTGAGAGTAGATCAATGCTACAATCATAGTCTCGATGAGGAGGTAATGCTTGAGCATTTTTCTCAAGAAAAACCTCAGAAAGATCCTGATAACATAGTGGTGCAATCTCATCTGTCACCACAGACAGAATCTTCCCGGAAAACGGGAGGTTACACGTTTCCTCGCAATAACAAGAAGGGAAGGTCAAGGACCGTTTCTTCCAATCTATGGTTGGTTGGTGTGTGTGCAACCAGGGAAGTCCCAACACAATGGGAAAGTGGGGTGATGGTATTAAATCGAAGGTAGAAGTCTCCCTATGAGACTCGTTAATAGTGACTAGAAGTGCTTGTGTCTGATCGGTGATCGGACCAGAGGATAACGGAACACCGGTAATAAGACTTACTGAGACAGGTTTGAGTTTAGAAATAATAGGAATTTTATTTAAAGCAGCAAAACATATATCCATATAATTTCCACAAGATCCTGTGTCAATCATGGCCTTAGTAGTAATCCTGTTCTGGTCCCACTGTAATGTCAAAAAAACAGAAATGTAGGGGTTAGTGAATGAAGTTGTCAATCCTCCTAGAGAGACATGTGAACACTCACCCTTCTTTTTGTTGACTAGGGGACAGACGTTTATCTTGTGATCCGGGGATGCACAGTACAAGCAGAGATTTTCATTTCGTCTTTTGGCTTTTTCCATAGTTGATAGCGGTGGGCGTATGGTTCCTACCTCCATAGGAACGGCCAGACTCCGAGAGGAAACGGATAATGGCATTCCCATCTTTTCAGCCTTTCTTTCTCGTAGTCTTCTATCTATGGTAATACTGAGTTGTATTAATGCATCCAGGGTTTTTGGCAGATCCGCTCGGGCGAGCTCGTCCTTAACGGCTTCTGATAGGCCAAGCCTAAATTGGGTTTTCAGAGATGAATCATTCCATTCTGAATCAAGGGTCCATCTCTTGAACTCTGCGACAAAGTCTTCTACAGGCCTCCTTCCTTGTTTCAAGGATCTTAACTGAAGATCAGCAGTACTCTGCCTATTGGGGTCATCATATAGGCTAGTGAGCTCTGCCAGGAACAAGGCATAGGAGTTGAGAAGCTGGTCGTTTTTCTCAAAAAGAGAATCTGCCCAGGCTCGAGGATCGCTTGATAGGTAAGAAATAATAGTACAAACCTTAATGTGATCAGTAAGGTAGGTACGAGGTTTTAGCAAAAAAAGTAACTCACATGCGTTTTTAAATTCGCGAAATTTTTTGCGATCGCCTGTAAATACCAAAGGGGGATTTATCTTGGGTTCAGGGGACTGAGCAGAGGTAAGTTGTGTCAGTCTAATTACCTGCTGCGACAGAGCCTGATTGTCTTCTTTTAATTCAGAAAGTGCGTGTATTAACGCAGATACTTGCTGTTTTAATTGTGTCACCTGAGTGGCTATTTCTGCTGAATCCATTTTTTAGGTTCGTTCAATCTGTAACGCTCCTGCGTTTCTTATATGGTGTGGATTTTCAGCTGCAGAAATAGTTCCACGTCAGTTGTCATGTAAGAGATATGCTGAGATACCATTCCCAACCTCAATGACTCATCATGTGTGGAAGGTCTTATTTCAGCCAGTAAATACACACAATTAGCAAGCTGGTTCCTAGAGTGACTTTATATATGTGGTAACACAATGATGAAGGTTTGAGGGATAGGTTGAGTGGAGGTGGTAGGTGATAGACACTTGAAGGTGAGACAGTAGCAGATGGATGCAGGAAGGTTTAGCAATGTTGTATGATAGCAGATGATAGAATAGCAGGTGGACATACAAAAGAGATCAACCCAGTGCAGAAAAGTAGCAGTAGTCTCAAGAGCTAGCAATCTAGTTTATGCAGATGTGATAAACAGTCTCTACTATGCAGAGCTAGATAGTGTAAGCTTAGTATAAGTTTATAGAGAATTCCCCTGCGGGGTACTTAGCACTATTAGCGATACAGCCGAAGGGTGGTTCAGGAGAGGCGGATGATCCAGTAGCGGGATACAGGGATCAGCGCAGCGAGGTTCCGTCAGCGAAGTAAGCTTGCAAGCATGGAAGCTTCAAGCAAGGTTAGCATCCAGATAAGGGTGTTTGAACGAACACATGTGAGTGAGAGCCGACGCCTTAAATAGCCATCTAGTCCGGCGCTGAGTGATGACAGCTCCAGTCTTAAAGGTGTATGCGCACCTTTCCAAAAGTAAATGGTAGGGCGCATACACTTGTGGAAAGTGTAATTTAGGGTACCAAAGGTACCGGAACATTACAAGGCGCTTGGTCTGCAGGATGTCTGGCGCTGGAAACATCCTTCTCAGCGCCAATATACATGTCACTCGGCCACCCATGCTACGTTTTCTCGTATTGATCTGATCTATGTCAGTTCGTCCTTACTGCCCAGGGTGTCGGGGACCTCCATCCTTCCACGGGGCATTTCTGATCATGCCCCGGTGATGATGGACCTCTCTACGGACTCGGCGGTGGGTCAGGGATTGTGGCGACTATCTCGGTTTTGGGTGACGGATGAGAGGATTGTGCCGATACTGTCCTCCGAACTTGGTGAGTTCTGCCACCATAATGAGGGCACTGCGACCCCGGCTATGGTGTGGGACGCCTTCAAGGCTTATGCTAGAGGTAGATACCAGTACAATATTTCTAAAGTGAGGGGGGAATCTCGAGTGCAGTTGTCTGTAGCCGAAGCCAAGGCTGCGTCTCTGGAGGCGGACTATCTGTCCACACTGGACAGGGGCACGTACTCTGACATGCAGTCCGCATATCGGGAGGTGGCGCTGATTCGTGCGGAGTCGTGTCGCCACTTTCTACTTTCCCAATCCCAGCAGGTGTTTGAACAGGGGGAGCGATCTGGTCGGCTGTTGGCCTGGCTGGCGTCAGAGAGATCCGGGGGGCTAGCATAGCCAATATCAGGGCGAAGGACGGGACGTTGCTCTCGGACCCGACGTTGATCTTGCAGAGGTCGTGTCGCCGCTTTCTACTTTCCCAATCCCAGCGGGTGTTTGAACAGGGGGAGCGATCTGGTCGGCTGTTGGCCTGGCTGGCGTCAGAGAGATCCGGGGGGCTAGCATAGCCAATATCAGGGCGGAGGACGGGACGTTGCTCTCGGACCCGACATTGATCTCGCAGAGGTCGTGTCGCCGCTTTCTACTTTCCCAATCCCAGCGGGTGTTTGAACAGGGGGAGCGATCTGGTCGGCTGTTGGCGTGGCTGACGTCAGAGAGATCCGGGGGGGCTAGCATAGCCAATATCAGGGCGGAGGACGGGACGTTGCTCTCGGACCCAACGTTGATCTCGCAGAGGTTTGAGGAATACTACTCCTCCCTTTATGCCACTAGAGCGGCCTATCCGCCTGAGGACCTGTCGGCCTATCTAGATGAGATTGACTTTTCCTCCCTCCCCCCTGCTGAGGCTTCGAGGCTTGACTCTCCCATCTCCCTGCGTGAGGTTAAGTTGGCGATCAAATCCCTGCAGGCTAGGAAGACCCCTGGCCCCGATGGCCTCCCCACGGAGTTTTATAAAACTAACTTGGATATTATTGTTGCTTCCTTTCATGGGACGCTCTGTGCGGCCTTGGAGGCGGGCTCCCTGCCGCCTTCTATGTCGGAGGCTGTTGTTGTTGTCCTACCTAAGCCCGGTAAGGATCCTGAATTGTGTTCCTCCTATCGGCCCATCTCACTGCTAAATGTGGATGCTAAACTCTTGACTAAAGTTCTGGCCAATCGCCTTAACTCTGTGATCCTCAGCTTGGTCCACGGGGATCAGACTGGATTTATGCCGGGTAAGGGTACGGACGTCAACATTCGTCGCTTACATACCAACATAGCGTGTGCGGAGTCGAATGACTCACGGGGTGCAGTGGCATCGCTGGATGCAGAAAAAGCTTTCGACTCCATGGAATGGGACTATCTGTGGCAGGTATTATCTAGATTTGGCTTCGGGCCCCGGTTTATTGCGTGGATCCGCTTATTTTACGCGGCCCCGGTGGCCCGAATCCGTACTAATGGCCTTTCGTCATCCCCGTTTCGGCTGGGAAGGGGTACGCGTCAGGGCTGCCCGCTGTCCCCCGGTCTTTTCGCCCTCGCCATAGAACCCTTAGCTATTAGATTTCGCATGCGGATGACGTGGGAGGCTTGCGGGTGGGACAGGTAGTTGAACGCATTTCATTGTATGCAGATGATACCCTTCTCTATCTAAATGACACCTTGGACTCTCTTGCCGTGGCCTTATCCATTATTGATAGACATGGGGTGTTCTCGGGGGTTCGGATAAATTGGTCTAAGTCTAGTGTACTGCCCCTCACGGCTGCTACTCCCCCTCCCCCGGCGGACATACCATTGCAGTGGGTTGACCAGTTTAGATACCTTGGGGTTACGGTGCGCACGGATCTATTGCGTTACCTTGTGGATAATTTGGAACCTGTATTCCAACAATTGGTGAATAAATGTCAGGTATGGCGGACGCTACCCTTGATGCCGGTAGGCCGCGTGAATTTGATAAAGATGGTTTTTCTCCCTAAGTTCCTCTATCTTTAGAAACACCCCGATTCCTGTCCCTGCGTCATTTTTTCGCCGATTGGATGGTGTCCTCTCCTCCTTTATATGGGCGGGGGCGGTGCCTCGTGTAGCCAGGTGGAAACTCCAGCTACCACTTTCCTCGGGGGGTCTTGCGTTGCCCTGCTTTAAGAAATACTATTGGGCGGCAGTTCTGGTTACGGTGAGGTGGTGTTTTGCCCAACCTCGCTCTAATCCGGCTGTCACCCTCGAGGCTGCCATTTTGGGCTCCTACGCGGCCCTCTCGAACCTGGTTTATAGGGGAAGGAGGGCGGCTGCTCAGGCGACGCCGTCGATGTGTACGGTGGTACGGGTGTGGGAGAAGATGCTGGTGGCCGCGGGGGAGGGGGGGACGGTCTCACCCCATACTCCCTTGTGGGGAAACCCAAACTTGTCTCACCTCAGGTCTATCCCGGATCCCAGTGTCTGGGCAGGTCATGGGGTGATAAAACTGCAACATATCATGCCGGCGGGTACATTGCTCTCCTTTCCAGAGAGAAATTTGGCCTTCCGTCCCGCATGTTGTTTCGGTACCTGCAGTTGAGACATGCAGTGCAGGTGCAATTCCCGGTGGCGGTCACTGTTGCCCCGAATCAGGTAGAGCGATTCTTGACCACGCGTAATGCAGACAAGATCTTGTCATCAGTCTATCTTCATCTTACGTGTGGTCAATCAGATGGAGATTCCTCCCTGTTTGAACGCTGGCGTCAGGATGTTCCTACACTTGAGGAGGACTGGGGAACGGGGATTAGGCAGTACTTGCCCACGATGATCTCGGCTAGGGATAGGTTTATCCAGCTTAAATTTCTGCACAGGGCGTATTACACTCCCCAGCGCCTGGCCAGGATTTACCCTGTGCATTCAGAGTTGTGCTATAAGTGTGAGCAGGCGGTTGGAACTTTCTTTCATGTGGTATGGGATTGTCCCGAGATTCAGGAGTACTGGAGGGGGGTGGTGGCCGAGATGAGTGTGGTAGTGGAGGTCCAGGTCCCCCTTGACCCTAGGATACTTCTTTTGGGGCTGGGTGGTTTGGTGACTCAGGCTAAATATATGAAACTGTTAGTGTTTTACTTGTCGTTTTATGCCAGGAAAACCCTACTGCAACATTGGAGGGGATCCGCTCCTCCGACGGCCGCCCATTGGCGGGAACCTCTAGGAACGTTTCTAAACGCAAACACCCGCTAAATGCGGGTACAAACGCGACCGAACGGACATTTCAAACGTCCTAAAAATTTCAGCATTCAAAGGGACTTTTAACAACGTCCCGTGTACATGGAGCCTTAATTAACACAATTTTAGTCGACTAAAATACGACTAAAACGAAAACAATTCAGATGACTAAAATACGACTAAAACTAAAATGGCATTTTAGTCATAAGACTATAACTAAAACTAAATTAAAAATTGACATCATCAAAATTAACGCTCCTCTGCTGGCCATTTCTAGATCGGCAACACAATTCCATCCAGAGCCTGTAATAATAGCACATTAAAGTTTAAACATGTATTGCACCACCGCATACGCATAAGTAAGGGGCATCTACTAAGCTGCTGAAAAATAAAAAAATTAAGAAAAAGGCTTTTCTTATATTTTTCCCTAAAATTTAATGTTGGTAATCTATTCAGATAATATGTGCAATGACTTTACAGCCAATGGAGTTTACAGTTTTTTGGGTTTTTTTGTATTTTAGGCTCCATGCACACAGGGCGTCATAAAAACGAGCTCCAAAGCTGTTTCTTGACGCCAGGAAAAAGCATCTGTAAAAACGTGCTTTCAGTAGCTTTTTCCAGCAGTTCCCTATGTGAGCCTATTGATTTGAATGGATGTCGCACCGCAAGTCAGATCAGGATGATCCGACTTGCGGCGCGACTTGCACTGTGAGAATCTTGAGGGGGAACTCCATGCCACTGCACCCACCACCTCAAAGCACCTTGCCTTCATGTTGATGAGGACAAGGGCCTCATCCCCACAACCCTGGCCGGTGGTTGTGGGGGTCTGCAGGCAGGGGGCTCATCGGAATCTGGAAGCCCCCTTTAACAAGGATGGCCCCCCAGATCCCAGACCCCCTCCCTATGTGAATGGGTAGGGGTACACTTTACCCCTACCCATTCACCCCATAAAGGGCAGTGTGTGTAAATAACGACAGGAGACGTTTTGAAAAGTTTATTAAAAATCTTCATCCGTTCTTCTCCTCTCTTCCGTTCTTCTCCTCTCTTCCGTTCTTCTCCTCTCTTCCGCTCTTCTCCTCTCTTCTGCTCTTCTCCTCTCTTCTGCTCTTCTCCTCTCTTCCGCTCTTCTCCTCTCTTCCGCTCTTCTGCTCTTTTGCCTCTTCTGGTCTTCTTCTTCCTCCGGTCCTCCTCCGACGCTGTCACCGCTGATTATGCCGGTCTCCGGTCTCTGCAGCTTGTTATATAGCCATTAGGGGCGTGGCCTCTCGGTGGCGTCACCGGGAGGCCCCGCCCCCAATGACTATATAATAAGCTGCAGAGACCGGAGACCGGCATATCCACCGGTGACAGCGTCGGAGGAGGACCGGAGGAAGAAGAAGACCAGAAGAGGCCGAAGACCAGAAGAGGCCGAAGAGGCAGAAGACCAGAAGAGCGGAGGGCAGAAGAGCGGAGGGCAGAAGACCAGAAGAGTGGAGAAGACTGGAGCGTAGAAGAACAGATGAAGATTTTTAATAAACTTTTCAAAACGTCTCCTGTCGTTATTTACACACACTGCCTTTTATGGGGTGAATGGATAGGGGTACAGTGTACCCCATACCCATAGGGAGGGGGTCCGGGATCTGGGGGGCCCCCTTGTTAAAGGGGGCTTCCAGATTCCGATGAGCCTCCTGCCCGCAGACCCCCACAACCACTAGCCAGGGTTGTGGGGATGAGGCCCTTGTCCTCATCAACATGGGGGCAAGGTGCTTTGAGGTGGGGGGTGCAGAGCCCCCCCTGCCCCAAAGCACCCACACCCCCCCCCCTATGTTGAGGGCGTGTGGCCTGGTATGGTCCAGGGGGTGTGGGGCCACTCACTCGTCCCCTCCCCTTTCCTGGCATGCTCAGATAAGGGTCTGGTATGGATTTTGGGGGGGACCCCGCGCCATTTTTTACCCTCAAATTCCATACTAGACCCCAAGGGCCTGGTTTGGAACCTGGGGGGGGAACCCCACGCAGTTTTTTTCCCCATTTTGGCGTGGAGTTCCCCCCTCAAGATTCTCACAGCGCAAGTCGCACCGCAAGTCGGATCATCCGACTTCCATTCAAATCAATAGGCTCCCATAGGGAACCATGGATTTTGAATGGAAGAAAACGAACGTATAACGTGGCTTAACGCACGTTAAGTAACGTTATTCAGCCTTTAGCAGCGTCAGATGTTTTTACAGCTTGACGCTGCAGCTCCAGAACGCTCAGTTCCTGGGTTTTTTTTGGAGCTGTAAAACGCCTATGCCACTTGGAGCTCCTAAAAGCTCTATGTGTGCATGAGGCCATAGAATAACATGGATGGGCATTCTGCAGCTGCAAAAAAAAACGTCTGACGCTGCTAACAGCAGCTCCAAAAACGTCCAGTGTGCATGAGGCCTTAAAGTTGCACTTTGGTTTGTCAAAAAGCAATATTTCTGTTTGTTTATGAAACTTGGTTTTATTTGTAAAGATGTTATATATCACAATGGCTAAATCTGTGTCTGTAGTGCGTGTTCAAATCTTATAATAACATATTATTAGATTTTTACTCCAGGAGTATACAATTCGTTTATAAATGCTGGGGAAATGTTTAAATAATGCATTACAATTAACCTAAACCTATTCGATTTGTAGTTGACTAAAATGTATGAGATTTTATTTGACTAAAATGAACTGGAGATTTTAGTCGACTAAAATAGGACTAAAACTAAAACAATTCAGATGACTAAAATATGACTAAAACTAAAATGGCATTTTAGTCAAAAGACTATAATTAAAACTGAATAAAAATTTGCTGCCAAAATTAACACTCATTACATGTTTATAAATTCACCCAGTATAATTTACTCAGTCAGTCAGAAACATAATATATAGAATCCACCCATCCACCCCATACCTTATCAAATTTCATGGGCATTCCTCTATTTAAATAGGTTGCTTTGTACAACGGAAGAGTCCTGTTTACCATTGCCTTCCACGCATCAACCTTGGGCGCAGCTGTTTTTCCAGGATAATATAATCAGCTTTTTGGCGTAAAATAATGAAGAGTGTGAATCGCCCTAGTGGGAGCAACCCCGTCAACTAAACTTAATAGACAAACCCTTTTAGACGGGCAGAGTTCAATACTAGTAACCAACTGAATACAGTCCATGACCTGGCACCAGTAATTATGAATATTGGGACAGTCCCAAAAAATTTGGATAAAGTCTGCTCCAGTGGCAGAACAACGCCAACACAAGGTTGGGATTGTACTAAAATTTTCCCCCATCTTAACAGGTGTCCAGGAAATACGATGCAGAAATCAAATGATCCCTTGTTGAAAAAAGTCTAGTGAATGGATCCTCCCACACCTTCCCAATCCTCCCGATCTAAATCTGGGACATCAAATGGCCACTTCTTTCTACACCTCTCCAGCAGTTTAGGTGTCTCTGAAAATAGATATTTATATAGAGCTGATAATGGTTTAACAAAATCCTTGTCCCTCAACAACTGTTCCAATCGCAAGGAGGCAACTTCAATATGTCACTCACCGAACTGTGCCGATAGGCGTGTCTCAGCTGTAGAAATCTGAAAAGATGATTATTTGGCAGGCAAAACGCTGCCTTCAAATCATCAAAAGCTCTAAGTTCCCCATGCTTGGTAATATCCGCAAGAATTTATATCCCAAATCTCGTCCAAACAATCGGGTCCTGATAGAAATAAAAGTGGGGGAGATACAGATTCTTCCATAAGGGAGTTTAAGGAGAAATAGAACTCGATCCACCAAAAGGAGCTCCATGGGATATTTGCCAAGCACAGATCACTGACCCTATAGATACTGTCTGAATATGGGGGATCTATTCCCCCTATAGACCATATGTGCCAATGCTTCAAATGAACCCACCACCGCCACCGCCAAAGCAACGGCCACATTGTCCAAGGGACTCTTTAGCCATCTATGTTAAACAACCAATTGTCCTGCTAAAAAATATTTATAAAATTCAGGGACCGCCAGGCCCCCCTTTTTCCAAGGCTGTTGCAATATCTGCAATTTAATTCTCGGAGTGCCCCCGAGCCATAGGAAATCCAATATTATGTTATGAAAGGATTGAAAAATGGCCTTGGGGATCCATATTGGGGAATTCCGAATAAAGAATAAAGAAAAAGGGGCAAAAATTTCATTTTAACCGAATTAACCCCTCCCCTGATTAATGAGAGGGGAAAATTTTTCCAAGCATCTAGATGCTGCTTAAAATACGATAGAAGTAGGGAAATATTTAATCTAATATTTCATCTAATAAAATCCGCTACGGAATTAATGATATAGAGTCCCAAATATTTACCATGAGTCACCCACTGTAACTGGGATACAACGGCTGCGAAGGGGCCAACCCCTTCACCAAGGGGAAGAATCTGTGATTTTTGCCAATAAACCTTTAACCCTGAAAGTGGAGCAATCCGATTCAAAATGTAAGGACCGCCGACAAGGAGATATCTGCATCATTTAAAAACACCACGAATTTATCAGCGTATAATGCCACTTTCTCAACGAAACTACCCACCCTTCTCAACGCCGATGATGACCGCAGCGCCTGAGCAATTGGCTTCATCATAAGAGCAAAGATTCCAGGCGACAAAGGGCACCCCTGCCCGGTACCACGGCCAACTGGAAAAAAGTTTGACTGCTTGCCCCCAATTTTGATGGCAGCTACTGGATGATCATAAAGTATTTGGATCCAAGTCAAAAATTTTTACCCACATTCTATTCCTGAACTGTCCTCATAAAGACCCAGTCTACTGAATCAAAGCCTTTTCAAGATCAAAAAAGGCCATGACATGGAGTCTGGAGGATCCACCTGCAACTGAGTATGGGTAACTAAAACCCTTCATAACCACTTAAACCCCGGAGGATTTGGCTGCTCAAAGACCGGGACTATTTTGCGATTCAGCACTGCATGACTTTAACGGACAATTGCGCGGTCGTGCAACGCTGTACCCAAATGAAATTGACGTCCTTTTTTCCCCACAAACAGAGCTTTCTTTTGGTGGTATTTGATCACCTGTACGATTTTTACTTTTTGCGCTATAAACAAAAAAATAGCGACAATTTTGAAAAAATAACAATATTTTTCAAATTTTTTTCTATGAAATTCCCAAAAAAGAAAATGTAAAAATCCAAAATTTTTAACATTTTAGGCCAATTTGTTTTCTGCTACATATTTTTGGTAAAAAAAATCACAATAAGCGTATTTTGATTGGTTTGCGCAAAAGTTATTGCGTTTACTAAATACGGGAAAGATTTATGTCATTTTTATTGTTTTTTTTTTTTTAACCAGTGCGATCTGCAATTTTTATTTTTTGCGGGACTGCGACATTGCGGCGGACAGATCGGACCCTGACATTTTTGACACTTTTGGGGGTACCAGTGACATTACTACAGTAATCAGTGCTATACATATGCACTGTTACTGTAAAAATGACACTGGCAGGGAAGGGGTTAACTTTATTGGTAAACAGTGGGTTAAATGTATCCCTAGGGGCAAGATTCTAACTGTGGGGGGCGTGGCTTGTGATGTAACCACAGAGACATACGATCCTACGACTCAAGTCGCTCCAACTTAGAAAGTAGTTCCTGTACTACTTCGGGGCGACATCGGAGCAACTTGCATTGACATTCATTATATGAAGTCCGTGCAAGTCGCGCTGAAGTCGCGGTGCACGCGACTTCACAGGTCGCCCCGAAGTCGTGCCGCGGTAGTGTGAACCGGCACTAAGGAGATAAAAAGTGGTTATAACTTAATGTTAAAGCGCAACTCTACTTTTTCTGAGGAAAAGAAAAAGTATTCCATCTGAGTGATCAATGTACTGTATAGTACAAGGATTATAGCAAACTTTGCTGATTCCTACCTGTGTCTGCTTTGAAGGAATAGCATTTTGTTGGGAGTTACTAACTCATTACAAGCAGCTAATTCTCTTTCAGGGTTCTGATGAGAAAAGTTGCATTTTCTGCATCCCATCCATCCTTAGGCAGTATCACACCAACAATATTATTTTTTGTTCCAGAGGATGCCAAAAACTTGACTTGTATCTTGGTGCAGAGTTCCTCACATAAACAGGAAATGCCATTTCTGGTGGTATTCTGTACACCAACTGTGTACAGAATGCCTCCAGGCTCCCATATTGCATTAAATTTATAGAACATTACAGTGGCTGCAGTTTGAAAGAAAAGGTCATTTTTAAAAACATGGCTTGTGTAGCAATTGTATATGCTATATACAGTGGGTACGGAAAGTATTCAGACCCCCTTAAATTTTTCACTCTTTGTTATATTGCAGCCATTTGCTAAAATCATTTAAGTTCATTCTTCTTCCTCATGAATGTACACATAGCACCCCATACTGACAGAAAAACACAGAATTGTTGACATTGTTGCAGATTTATTAAAAAAGAAAAACTGAAATATCACATGGTCCTAAGTATTCAGACCCTTTGCTGTGACACTCATATATTTAACTCAGGTGCTTTCCATTTCTTCTGATCATCCTTGAGATGGTTCTACACCTTCATTTGAGTCCAGCTGTGTTTGATTATACTGACTGGACTTGATTAGGAAAGCCACACACCTGTCTATATAAGACCTTCCAGATCACAATGCATGTCAGAGCAAATGAGAATCATGAGGTCAAAGGAACTGCCTGAAGAGCTCAGAGACAGAATTGTGGCAAGGCACAGATCTGGCCAAGGTTACAAAAAGATTTCTGCTGCACTTAAGGTTCCTAAGAGCACAGTGGCCTCCATAATCCTCAAATGGAAGACGTTTGGGACGACCAGAACCCTTCCTAGAGCTGGCCGTCCGGCCAAACTGAGCTATCGGGGGAGAAGAGCCTTGGTGAGAGAGGTAAAGAAGAACCCAAAGATCACTGTGGCTGAGCTCCAGAGATGCAGTCAGGAGATGGGAGAAAGTTGTAGAAAGTCAACCATCACTGCAGCCCTCCACCAGTCGGGGCTTTATGGCAGAGTGGCCCGACGGAAGCCTCTCCTCAGTGTAAGACACATGAAAGCCCGCATGGAGTTTGCTAAAAAACACCTGAAGGACTCCAAGATGGTGAGAAATAAGATTCTCTGGTCTGATGAGACCAAAATAGAACTTTTTGGCCTTAATTCTAAGCGGTATGTGTGGAGAAAACCAGGCACTGCTCATCACCTGTCCAATACAGTCCCAACAGTGAAGCATGGTGGTGGCAGCATCATGCTGTGGGGGTGTTTTTCAGCTGCAGGGACAGGACGACTGGTTGCAATCGAGGGAAAGATGAATGCGGCCAAGTACAGGGATATCCTGGACAAAAACCTTCTCCAGAGTGCTCTGGACCTCAGACTGGGCCGAAGGTTTACCTTCCAACAAGACAATGACCCTAAGCACACAGCTAAAATAACGAAGGAGTGGCTTCACAACAACTCCGTGACTGTTCTTGAATGGCCCAGCCAGAGCCCTGACTTAAACCCAATTGAGCATCTCTGGAGAGACCTAAAAATGGCTGTCCACCAACGTTTACCATCCAACATGACAGAACTGGAGAGGATCTGCAAGGAGGAATGGCAGAGGATCCCCAAATCCAGGTGTGAAAGACTTGTTGCATCATTCCCAAAAAGACTCCTGGCTGTATTAGATCAAAAGGGGGCTTCTACTAAATACTGAGCAAAGGGTCTGAATACTTAGTACCATGTGATATTTCAGTTTTTCTTTTTTAATAAATCTGTAACAATGTCAACAATTCTGTGTTTTTCTGTCAGTATGGGGTGCTATGTCTACATTCATGAGGAAGAAGAATGAACTTAAATGATTTTAGCAAATGGCTGCAATATAACAAAGAGTGAAAAATTTAAGGGGGTCTGAATACTTTCCGTACCCACTGTATGTATATATATATATATATTTTTTTTTTTCCAGTTCAGAATCTTATACTCTTTATTTTAACAACTTACTGTATGTAAAATTCCACACATTCACAAGCCTTAATATACTGTACAACAGATCAAAACAAGAACTTTAAATATACACTATACAATATAATTGTCAAGTACAACATACACATTTTTGCAATACACCCTTATGCAGGGGCGGGCAGGAGGGGCACTTGTCCTGGCCGGTGTCTTAATCCGTGTTGAGGGGGGGGGGGCGCACTGGGAGCTACGGTTGCTGCTCCTGTCTCACTGACAGGAGTGACTGTGCCTTCTAATCCCCACATATCCACTTATTCCCTGACTCCTCCGTTCATCCGAAGTCTCCCTTATCTATGTACTGAAGCTACTAATCACTCTCTCCTCCCACATTCCCGCCCTCACCTTGCTCTCCTTCCTAGGACACCATACTCCCGCCCTCACCTTGCTCTCCTTCCTAGGACACCACACTCCCGCCCTCACCTTGCTCTCCTTCCCAGGACACCCCACTCCCGCCCTCACCTTGCTCTCCTTTCCAGGACACCCCACTCCCGCCCTCACCTTGCTATCCTTCCCAGGACACCCCACTCCCACCCTCACTTTGCACTCCTTCCCAGGACACCCCACTCCCACCCTCACCTTGCTCTCCTTCCCAGGGCACCACACTCCCACCCTCATCTTGCTCACCTTCCCAGGGCACCACACTCCCGCCCTCACCTTGCTCTCCTTCCCAGGACACCACACTCCCGCCCTCACCTTGCTCTCCATCCCAGGACACCACACTCCCGCCCTCACCTTGCTCTCCATCCCAGGACACCACACTCCCGCCCTCACCTTGCTCTCCTTCCTAGGACACCCCACTCCCGCCCTCACCTTGCTCTCCTTCCCAGGACACCCCACTCCCGCCCTCACCTTGCTCTCCTTCCCAGGACACCCCACTCCCGCCCTCACCTTGCTCTCCTTCCCAGGACACCACACTCCCACCCTCACCTTGCTCTCCTTCCCAGGACACCACACTCCCGCCCTCACCTTGCTCTCCATCCCAGGACACCACACTCCCGCCCTCACCTTGCTCTCCTTCCTAGGACACCCCACTCCCGCCCTCACCTTGCTCTCCTTCCCAGGACACCCCACTCCCGCCCTCACCTTGCTCTCCTTCCCAGGACACCCCACTCCCGCCCTCACCTTGCTCTCCTTCCCAGGACACCCCACTCCCACCCTCACCTTGCTCTCCTTCCCAGGACACCCCACTCCTGCCCTCACCTTGCTCTCCTTCCCAGGACACCCCACTCCCGCCCTCACCTTGCTCTCCTTCCCAGGACACCCCACTCCCGCCCTCACCTTGCTCTCCTTCCCAGGACACCCCACTCCCGCCCTCACCTTGCTCTCCTTCCCAGGACACCACACTCCCGCCCTCACCTTTTTTTTTTTTTAATTTATATCTTTATTGGTGATTTTTTATATATACATACATTTCAAACAAACATTGTTATGTTCTGATCAAACCCCACCCCCTTACCTCCCCCCACCCTCCTCCCCCCAATTAAACCAATGACTAAAAAAAAAAAAAAAAAAAAAAAAAAAAACCGAAAAAAAAACCCGAAAATTTTTACACTTTTATGCGCACATTCCCAACATTTCTTCGTATGAAGATGTATTCCATACTATATTACCATACACCAGGGGGGGTATGGGGACCGTCCCCCCGCAGCCTGGACCCGGCTCCGCCCAGGGTAACCCTCTCTTAAACTCCCTTTAAGAAGAATTGGCTGCCAAGTATTGCACCCAGGGTCTCCATCTCAACTTAACTTGATCCTCTGAATTTCCCAATATGGCGGACAGCTCTTCCATCTTAAAAATCTCATTGACCTTCCCACACCACAACTCGTAAGTTGGGATCACTGTCTGTTTCCAGAAAATAGGTATGCATGCCCTTGCTGCATTCAACAGACGCAGAGTCAGGGACTTTCTGTAGCTCCGCACTGAGCTTCCTGTTAAATGCAGCAAGCACAACGCGGGGTCCTCTAGTATATCCACATTAGTTATATGTTTTATAGCCACTGCTATCTTATTCCAAAATGGCCGCACTCTTTTACATCCCCAAAAAATATGGACCATGTTTCCATCCTCCAATCCACACCGCCAGCATTTTCCTGAGACCGCCTCTTTTATTCTGTGTAATAGTGATGGGACTCTATACCATCTGGTTAGAATCTTATACCCTGTCTCTTGGATCTTACAATCTAGTGATGATTGATGAACTAATCTCAGGATCTTATTTATCTGCTCTTTTGACCACACGGTATTTAACTCCTGCTCCCATTTTTGGATAAACAGCAATTGTTGGTCTCCCTCATCTTCTGACAATTGTGTATAGAACCTTGAGATCAGATGGCCCGTCGCTTTACCTGTTCTACACATATTTTCCAGGTCCGTTAGCTCTCGTGGTGCGTACCCTTTCCGCCGAACTGATCTAATATAATTATACAGCTGATAAAGGCTGAAATAATCTAACGATTCTCCTGCACCTGTTCTAAGTTCTTCTAGAGAGGGCATAGGCCCATTTTGCCATATATCACATAGGCGCCTTTTACCATTCTGAGCCCACCTACGGAGTCTGGCATTTATACACCCCGGGGGAAAATCCGGGTTCCCCAAAATCGGTGTCATCGGAGATATACCCGGGGCTATCCTCCAATGCGACTGAATTCTCTTAGTTTCTTTTATAGTCGCTCCCACTGTAGGATGTTTGAGAATAGCGTCTTTAGATTCGAACACCGACCATGGGGCTGGGGGGGTTAACTGTCCTGTTTCCTCATTCTCTAAATCCACCCATCGTTTGGTACGTTTATTGCAGTGCCAGTCTACCACCCTTACTAAATGGACCGCCCTGTAATATCTCAGGATATCTGGTAATCCCATCCCACCTCTTACTTTGGGTAAGGCCAACGTCTGCATCTTAATTCTCGGGGATTTGTTTGCCCAAATATAGGCGCGGAGTATGCCCTTGATTGATTGAAAGAATTCTTTTGGAACTGCTATTGGAATTGTCTGCATTAAATACAAGATACGGGGTAACACATTCATTTTAATAACGCTACTGCGCCCAAACCACGTCACTGCCAACAGCTGCCATATTCTGAGATCTGCTTTAATCTTTCCTACAAGCGGAAGGTAATTCTTTCTATAGAGATCCTCGGGATCTGCCGTTAACTGTATCCCTAAGTATTTGAGCGTATCTGAGGCCCATTGAAACGGAAACGCTATTCGAAGTGCTCTCTCTTCTTGGTCAGGTAACGATACGTTGAGTGCCGCTGATTTAGTTACATTAATTTTATAGTTAGAGAACCCACTGTATGTTTTCAGGGCGTCTAGAATATTTGGTAGTGAAAGAGAAGGGTTAGTAGCAAAAAACAGCAGGTCATCCGCAAACGCGGCCACCTTGTGTTGTTCCCCCCTGCTTTGGATTCCCGCTATATCCGGAGAACTCCGAATTCTACACAGTAGGGGTTCCAGGCACAACACGAATATAAGCGGAGATAAAGGGCACCCCTGCCGTGTGCCATTAGAGATAGGGAAGTAGCTTGACCTCCATTGATTTACCCTAACCGCAGCCGTAGGGACCGTATAAAGTGCCAGTATAAATTGCAGCATTTGCGGTCCCAGGCCTATATATGACAGGGTGGCCCGGATAAAATCCCACGCCACCCTGTCAAAGGCCTTTTCCGCATCTGCTGCGAAAAGAACCATCTTCTACCGTGATGTACGTGCCAGATGTATTAGATCTATGGCTCGAATTGTATTATCCCGGGCCTCCCGGGTAGGAATAAAGCCCACTTGCTCAAAATGGACCAGGTCTGCCATGTATGGTAAGAGCCGATTTGCTAATATTCTTTCGTATAGTTTCGTGTCCACATTTATCAAAGATATCGGGCGATAGCTACCACAACACAGGGGGTCCTTCTCTTCTTTAAGTAATAAAGTAATATGCGCCCGTAGGGAACGCCGCTCTTCTTCCCACTTCATTGAAATGTGATAGTAGGGGGTTCTTTAAACGCTCCCCAAATTTCTTGTAATAACTTAAAGTAAAGCCATCTGGGCCAGGTGCCTTATGTGCCTTGGTCTGTGAGATCGCAGCGGCCAGCTCTTCCCCCGATATCTCGCCTTCCAATGTCAATACTTGATCTTCTGAAAGAGTACGCATGCCCGAGTCTCGTAAATACTCCTCTATCTGCTTCCCCTTTTCTGGACTTTTCTTACTCAACATTTCCGGTAGGTTATATAGTGACCGATAGAAAGAGCAGAACTCTTCTGCAATGTCAGCTGAAGTGTGAACCTCCCCACCTTTTGTATTTCTAAGATGTAAAATTTGAGTTTGTCTTTTTGGGCCCCTAAATGCTCGTGCCAGCATCGCCCCTGGTTTATTTGCGTATTCATACAGGTGTCTTTTCAACCATAACATATTTCGTACTGTCTTTTGAAAAAGTATCTGATTCAATTCCTCTCTTACCCGCATGAGAGGGATCAAGTGAGCTTCCGCAAGCGTTCTCTTATGCTGCCTACTCAGCTGTTCAACTTTAGTTAGATATTCTTTAAATTTCGCCTCCCGCTCTCTTTTACGCTGTGTTCCCAACTGTATCAGTACCCCTCTTATCACGCACTTATGCGCTTCCCAGACCGTGGAAGGTGAGAGCGACTCCGATGTATTTTCTATAAAGTAGTTGTGTAACGCCTCATCTATCTTCCCCTCCGCTTCCGGGGATTGTAATAAGGCCTCATTTAAACGCCATGATCTTGGACTACAGTTTTTCGATTCCCATTCTATACTCACATACACCGGGAAATGGTCAGAGATTGAAAAATCTCACTTTGTGCGGGACACGCTTAAAACACAAAAAAGAAGATATGTGAGACCTAATAATACCGAATTTAAATCACTATTAGGGTGTATACAGAGGGTATGGTGACTCAGGGAATAGCTATGGTTAACAGCAACTAGAAGTGAGTAAGAGAGATCTTCCCAGGACCTAGTTCAAGTCCGAAGGGTTAAGATGGAGTAGAGGGGAGGGTAAATGTTTTGTAGAAGGGGGGTGAGTGGGCCCCGGGGCCCTCAGGAGGGGAGTTGGGGGGAGGGGGAGGGGAACCCATAGAGGGAAAGGAGTAGAAGGTACAAGCAGGGGATCTGACTATGTAGCAATCAAGTCCCCTTCATCTGCGACCTGGCTCGGGGTAGTGTGACTCCAACCCAGGGGCGCATATGGGCCTCGAGAGAACCGCTCCCCTAGGGGAGAGGGGTGACGTATTGGCCGTACAGGGCCGCGTCACCTTTTGTAGGAGGAAAGGCTGGGAAAGTCAAACCTAGAGTGTGTTCATTATCATACTTAGGGTTCGTTAGATTGGGAGGTGTAAGAGGGGGTCTCTGGGGCGGGGGGGGGGGAGTAGGACATTGACATTATGTGAAAGGAGGCGATCGCCCACCGAGGCAGAGCTCCTCTAGCTGGAGACTTAAAACCTATAATTTTACTGTCCATCAGTGAGAGGATAGGGACTACATCCTTACACCACGGTAGGGGTGAGAGGGAGTAGAGCCCATTTTCTTAGCTCCAATTTTTGGAGCTTAGCTTTTTCTTTTTTTTTTTTTTTTTTAATCTTCTTTTGTTCTTGAAGGAGAGTGTCCAGGTACAGTGGCTTGCTCGCGGGGTTTTGGGAACCACGGCCCCCTCAGTAGATAGCGCCTGGTTGCGCTGGTTTAGATAACCATTAGAGGGGGGTAGGGGTAGTGGGAAATAAATAGTATATACATACTTGTGTGGGTGAAGGGGGGTTTATTTTCTTTTAACATTTTTTTTTTTTTTTTCTGTGTCCTGCTTTTTCTTGCCTTGCATAGCTTGTGTGGCCGTGGGGGGCGGGGGACCGTCCACAATGGTGGCTGGAGGTGGAGCGACCCAGGGGGGGACAGCAGGTTGTAAGATCACGACCTATAATGTGAGGGGACTATCAACCCCACAGAAGCGTAGGAGACTTATGGGGGATCTAAAACGAGATGCTACACAAATAGCTTTCATCCAGGAGACCTACTTCCGCAATGATGCAGTACCAAAATTGTACAATAAAGACTTCCCATGGGTTTACCACGCTACATCCCCTATTGCCAAATCAAAGGGTGTGAGCATCTTAATATCAAGTGCTGTGAAGTGGACCCTAAAAGAAGAATTGGCTGACCCAATGGGTAGGTTCGTGTTGGTGAAGGGGCGGATAGGACGGGTCGAGGTAACCCTCGTAAATGTCTATTTTCCCAACTATGAACATGTAATGTTTTTACAGAAAATGATTCCGGTTGTTTTGGAATTCCAGGAAGGGCACTTATTGATGGGAGGTGACTTTAACTATGCCCCAGAACCTCTGTTAGATACCTCCAAAAGAAGCTCATATATGTCATTTGCTAAATTACGAAGGCTGCAAAAAGAGATCTCCCTCCTGGGCCTCATCGATCCATGGAGGTTGATGCAGAGAGAAATTACACTTTCTATTCTCCAATCCACAAGGCATATAGTAGGATAGACAGAATTCTGGTTACCCAGGCAGACCTGCCATTAGTGACAGACCCGCCCTCACCTTGCTCTGCTTCCCAGGACACCCCACTCCCGCCCTCACCTTGCTCTCCTTCCCAGGACACCCCACTCCCGCCCTCACCTTGCTCTCCTTCCCAGGAAACCACACTCCCGCCCTCACCTTGCTCTCCTTCCCAGGACACCCCACTCCCGCCCTCACCTTGCTCTCCTTCCCAGGACACCTGTAATGTTCCAGTACCTATGGTACCCTTGTTCCTATATTTCTCCTCTCTTTGCGTCACATCTTGTATAACAAAGGACGCATACACCTTTAAGACCGGATGACATCACTGCCGAGCGCCGCCATGAGCGGCTATTTCAATCGCCGGTTTGCTCTCACTCATCGCTCGTTCAAACCCACATGTTCATCGCACCTACGCCTGAGAAGTCGGAGCTGCTGACATACCTTCCTTGCTGAACTAAAGCCGGAAACCTCGCTGGTGATCCGTATCCCGCTACGGGATCACCCCTCTCCAATGGACACTGTTATTCCTAACCTATCTAAGTGATAAGTACCCCGCAGGGGATTCTTACTAACCAATCTCCTACTGTCATCTACTGCAATTACCAAGACTATCTGTATCTATCTATTCACTATCATCTGCATAAGACTGTTAGCTCTTGGGACTACCTTGAACTATCCTTGCACTAGGTTACTCTGTCTAAAGTATACTCCATCTGTGTCCTCTTACCATCTGCACTATACTTGACATCAGAACCTATCTGCTTACCATCACCTGCAACTCTCCTATACTACTTCTAGTGCTCACCATACAATAGCCTGTCTCTCATCTATATATCCTCATATACTCTATCCCTCCATTAAACATCTATTAATATATATAGTATATAACAGGCTGTACACGGTGATGAAGTCCTGAGAGTTGGATATGTTGTTCAACAGATTCTCTACAAGGCTACTGAGTGTAATAATTCTGCAGCTGTAAATCCATCCACAAACAAAAACGCATGAACGTTACAACACCCCACTCCCGCCCTCACCTTGCTCTCCTTCACAGGAAACCACACTCCCGCCCTCACCTTGCTCTCCTTCCCAGGACACCACACTCCCACCCTCACCTTGCTCTCCTTCCCAGGACACCTCACTTACACTCACTTGTCTGGCTCATCTACGCCCCCCTTACACCTCTCTTTACCTTTCTTGCATGATCACACACCCATTGTGCACCCTTTCCATTCCAGTTTGCTTTTAGCTCTTCTGTCCTGTCCCCACACAGCCTTGAGTCTAGAATATTCATACTCTCTCCACCCCATCACTTTGCTCTTCATTAGCACATATTCTTACCACCCCAACCTCCTCACTTATTCACTATTTTCTTATCCCTAATAGTGGGTTCACACCGGTGCGTGGTGGTTTTGCCGCAGCACGATTGTATGTGCAGTTTACCCCAAATTGTAGATGCGCTTCCATTAAAGTCCATTAAACCGTGTGTTTTCATTAAAGCAAATCACAGTCTTCCATGCTGCGTCTTTGATGCATGTTCAGATAATGCAAAGTTCATGAGAATTCATTGGGAGTGCACCTATAACTGCAGGTAAACTGCAAATACAATTAGGTAATTACTATAAATACTGAAGCGTTCACACCCCACCCTTAGCTCTGAAGAAACTGGCGCTCAGCCAGTGAAACGCGTCAGCGTCATGTGCCCTCAGTTGATGGACCCAGCCCCTCCGCTATTGCTGGATGACGATATGGTGGCTTCCTGTCTGTTCCCCCGCCTCTGAACTCCTCATGCCGGACGTGACCTCAGGCCGTGATTGTTGGGTCTGAACGTCCTACCAGGAAGTCTGTTGAGCGAGTGCGGTCGGAGAACGCTACACGAGGAACGCCACCCCCGGCATGCTTGAAGACTCATACACGGAGGTATAAACACTACATGGAATTGTCCTATGGCATGTATCGCTGACCATGACACGATAGACACATTTTTATGGCTTTAACTGGAAATCTATGCCCTGTTCTGTTTGCCACCCGATTCCTTCAGTGTACATGAGGCTCAGCCCGGCATCCTATGACCAGAATATTGGACTGTGGTCCTTCCCTAGCATCACACCCTGTACCACCTTGGAACTTCTTGGGACCCTTCTACCCCCATGTGCTTATTGGCCATTAATTTTTGGCAACCTGGGACAGTGCTATAATTCATTGGGGTCAGTCACCATTGGTCCCAGTATCAATTCCTTTTTCACTAGTGGGATATTCGTGCTGGCAGATATGCAGTATTTTTTCTGTGACACCTGGAAGTATTCAGTCACTGTTCAGTGACCTCCTTGGGACAGTGCAATAGTCAGTTATTTAGCCACATCAGCTATCACTGGTATTCATGTGTTTTATATTAGCTAACTGCAGCAATCCTTGTGGTTGCTGGTCCATTATTACTGTTTGTTTTTAACTGGTTTTATGAATTGTTGTGTCACATCTTCTCACTTGTATACCATTGCTTTTCACGGCACAAGTGCCAAATAAAGTTTTTTTTCACTTATTTTTGTAGTTTGCCTCATGGGTACCCCCAGTTGAGCTCCTTTATTGTGAAGGACCCTCTGTCCTTCACTAGTCTCTTTTTTATTACCTTAGTATCCGTTCAACGGTTACCCTGCGAGGTATTCAATCTTATCTATATCCAGTTCTGCTCAGGCTATTACCTAGGGCCATACATGGGAACACACCCCCCTTTTTTGTTCAAACTGCAAATACAATTGCACTGTGGCTGAGCCACAGCACATCAGTGCGAACCTGCTTGCATGTCAGGATTGTGCACAAAATTGTGGCTTTCCTGACTAACTCAGAAGCGTACTGTCCTTTAGTAGGTGCTCAGCAGTGCCATTGATAGTTAAGGGTACCCCCGCACATCTGTTAAATGCACACATTTTCACACACACCAAACCACATACAGCCGTACCACTGTGTGGTGTGACATATTTTTAGAAAAGGGTCATGGATTTTTTTTTTTCACATTTCTCGCCTGTAGGGAAGCCTATCGAGCTAAACATCGCATCACAGATGTATCATGGGCATACCCCATACGGCTGCCTTTGAAGCTTAAAGAGGTGGAGACAGTAAAGCTGAAGCTCAACCACCTTATTTTATGACCCTCCCCCCACCAGCACAAGTGTAAGCAACAGTGCTGTATCTAGGCCTAGGCCGACAAGGCCCAGGCCTAGGGCGGCACTTTGCGGGGGGGCGGCAGAAAAGCCGCCCCCCCCCGCACGAAACCCCCCCCCCCCCCAACCCGTCCTCCCGAGTCCCAGCCGGGTACCGGCAACGTTCTGTATCCTTCCGCCCTCCGCCGCCCGTCGCACACAAGCCGTCCCAGGCGGCCGGCGGCTTGAAGAAAAAAACAGACTTTTCACTTGCGGCTCGCCTTTCACTTCAGCTGCTGAAGGGTGGCGACGGCAGCAACGGCGGCGTACTTTGCCAGGGGGGAGGGAGGGGAGGGACAGTGCCACCCCCATAGATGCTGCCGGTAAATTCTCCGCCCACCCTCCTCCGCGCGGCCGCCATCCCTGCACATCCCTGCCCTGGGCTGCCCTGCACACAGTTTTGGACGAGAGGAGAGAGACAGCAGGGGATGGAGTCCACAGAGCAGAGGAGAACCCGGGAACCCCCAGGCCAGGACAGCAGGAGCCAGGAGCGGAGCAGCAGGTACTGTAAAAATAACTTAACTGTGCTGCAGCTGTGCATTGATTGCAGTACATTTTAACAGAATGTGAACTGTTTAATGATGTTGCATTGTGATTTCATCAAGTGTTTCATGCATGCTGAAATCAATGAAAAATCATTAAACAGTTTACATTCTGTGAAAGTACTGTAAAAAAAATGTAAAAAAAAAATAAAACTAAAAAAAAAAAAAAAAAAATGTACTTCAAAGTATGCTCTAACTATTACTACGCTGCCTGTATCTTGGCCTAGGCCGACAAGGCCCAGGCCGATGGCTGTTCTAGGGATTTTTTGCAGCCCCCCCACACAAAAAAGCCCCTCCCTGACCTGTCCCATGCTGCCTCCCACCGCCACAAGCTCCACATTACTCAAAATAACTGGATCTGATAAGATGCATAAATATGAGATAAATAAAATCACATAAAATCCCATCCATAAGAGTCCATAAAGTCCATTAATAAAGTGCATAGAGCATTTCAAGGTGCATTCATGAGGAGTCTAAAGTGCAATCAAGCAGGATTAATGGTGTGAATTATAGGACCACCCTTGCTTGCCACCACCTGTCCTGGCACTGAAGGTGGTGGCAAGCAAGGGTGGTCCTATAATTCACACCAATGATCCTGCATGATTGCACTTTGGACTCCTCATGAATGCACCTTGAAATGCTCTATGCACTTTATTAATGGACTTTATGGACTCTTATGGATGGGATTTTATTTATCTCATATTTATGCATCTTATCAGATCCAGTTATTTTGAGTAATCACATTGTATTGGCACTTGGCAGTGTGTTATAGTGGGAGGTCATCACCATCCCTGCGCTACTGAAATTCCAGTTAAAGAGCCAGTTCTTTTTTGGTGAATTTTATTTTACATACAGGAATGGGCGTGGTTTACAGACGGCGGGGTGGGTCTTAAACAGGAAGGGGTGTGGTCTTGACAGGAAGGGGTGGGTCATAGTTAAATTAGGGGGTGCACGAGATTAGTCAGGCCTAGGGCAGCACAAAACCTAAATACACCACTGGTAAGCAAGACCACAGGGCTTATTCACACAGGGGTGAGGGAGGTAAAAATAGGCAGCTGAGCTGCATTTTTAGTGTCCCAACCACCCACTTGAACAAGGAGATGCTGCCAGTCAGGGCTTAACACATGGCAAAATTGAAATGGCATGTACTGCACACGATAGAGGCACAGTAGGCTAACATATTTAGGGATAAAACAGGTGGAAGTAACTTATGGCCGTCTCACCACCTGTCAAACACCATCAATGATAACCACATGTTTTAATGAGCCCTTAGAGGCCTTTCAACCCCTTCCTCCCTCAGTGCCCCCCTAGAGCTCTTTAGGTCTATGCACCACTCAGAGTCCACCTCCCTTCCCTCATCATCCCACTGACATAGAGGTCAATCAGTCCTCCTCAGATTGACACCAACAACATACTGTAGCAGCATAACTTCCCATATCACTCCCAGTGATACCATCAACACAGGGACATTTTTTTCCTTCTGGTGACACTACAGACACAGGGACATTTTTCCCCAGGGACACCATTACTGCTGGGACATTTTTCCTTCCAGTGACACCACTGACCACTACCCTATATGTGTGCACCAATTTTAAACACTCAAGTTTGCTGCAGTGTAACACTATGTACTATTTCAGTGCATGTCACAAACATTACAGACCTTACACTACTATTAGTCCGATCCTGGGCGCTGGATGACCTTGTCCCAGCACTGCCCTTATGTGCCTGGCGTGCCTGCCTGGCTCATGTCTCTTAAGAAAACAATAAATTACTATTATGTTTTTACTTAAAGCGGAGTTCCGCTCAAAAATGGAACTTCCGCTTTAAGTGGTCCTGACCCCCTGACATGCCACATTTGGCATGTCATTTTTTTTTTGGGGGGGGGGGGGGGGCGGGTACCTAGTTTTGACAGGTACCCGCTCCCACTTCCGCTCCGGCGGAAGTTCTCCTCTCTCCCTCCCTCCCTGCAATCTTCCGGAACACGTCACAGGTCCCAGAAGATTGCCTGGCCAGTCACGGCGCGCAGTGCAAATTGCGCATGCGCAGTGTGCACTCAGCTGTGGAGCCGCAAGCTGTCACAGAAGGGTGCCCACACTAGAGATGCCGGCACCGCGGGGAGGAGAGGGAGAGAACCGAGGCTTCCGCCAGGCAGCATCGCTGGACCGTGGGACAGGTGAGTGTGTGTTTATTAAGTCAGAAGGTTTTTGTAGCTGCTGACTTCTAATAAACACAAAAGCCAGTGGAACTCTGCTTTAATGTTTTTTTCTTTTCCTTTCATTGTGTTATTGACCGCCATAATAAATGATTATATTTTGGACACAAGATCAGGGAAAGAATGCCTTATATTTAAAGCGTAACTCCACTTTTATTGAGAGAAAAACATTCCCCTCTGGGTGATCTCTGTATATTACAATGATTTTAACAAACTTTGTTGCAGATTCCTACCTTTTTGTTATTCTGAAGAAATCATAGATGTTTCTCTGTGCTAAGTGGGTCAAATGGGAGTGGTTTCATAATTATCTATAAGCTGTGGCAGTTGCAGGGCTCTAATGAGGAAAGCTGCTGGGCCTGCATCCCTTTAGACGTGTTCCTATTGGGAGAATCTCACCAAAAATGACATTTTTATTGCAGGGGATGCCAGAAATCTGACTTGTATCTTAGGCAGACTTCTGGGAAAATCAGTGAGCCAATCACACAAGCAGGAAATGATGTTTCTGGGGTGTGGTCAGTATACATTCTGTGTACAGAACAACTCCAGGTAGCCATATTGTATTGCATTTTCAGAACATTACAACAGCTGCAGATTGAAAAGGAAAGGCCATTTTCAATAACATTCAATTACAATATGACTTGTGTCGCAGTTGTATACACTATATTGTTTTTTCTTTATTTGATTCCCCCCCCCCCCCAAAAGTGGAGTTACACTTTATCGATTGAGGTGAAATGAATCCACCCACTCCAGGTTTTAGGTAAACGCCGGTCACCCCCGATCTCCTGGTGCAGAGGGAGAAAGGCAGGTGGCTGATGTAAACAAAGCCGCCTGTCATTCTCCCTGATCTAACTGCAGAGATCATACGGTCCTGCTATGTAGGATCGTATGTCTCTGTGGTTACATCACTAACCACACCCCTTTCCAGTTAGAAACACACCCCTAGGGACACACTTAACCCCTGCCCCTGCATCACCAATAAAGTTAACCCCTTCCCTGCCAGTGTCATTATATTTATAGCACTGATTACTGTAGTAATGTCATTGGTACCCCCAAAAGTGTCAAAAATGTTAGTCAAGGGTCCAATTTGACTGCCGCAATGTCACAGTCCCGCAAAATAAATCGCAGATCGCCGCCATTACTCGCTAAAAAAAAAAAACAACAAAAATGACAAAAATCTTTCCCTTAGTTAGTAAACGCGATAACTTTTGCGCAAACCAATCAAAATACGCTTATTGCGACTTTTTTTTTTTACCAAACATAGGTAGCAGAAAACAAATCGGCCAAAAATGTTAAAAAATTTTGATTTTTACATTTTAGGGGGGGAGGGGGGATTTCATATAAAAAAAATGAGAACAATATTGTTATTTTTTCAAAATTGTCGCTCTTTTTTCGTTTATAGCACAAAAAGTAAAAATCGCACAGGTGATCATATACCACCAAAAGAAAGCTCTGTTTGTGGGGAAAAAAGGACGTCAAATTCATTTGGGTACAGCGTCGCACGACCGTGCAATTGTCCATTAAATTCACACAGTGCCGAATCACAAAATAGGGCCTGGTCAGGAAGGGGGTAAAATCTTCCGGGGCTTAAGTGGTTAAGAAAGGGCTGAGATGTAACAAACATGCTACTGGGTCCTGATTAACAATGCGACCAGAGATATCTTTAATCAAGGGCGCACACCTCTTGCCAATAGGGGCAAATTCTGGGACATGTCCAGAAAATATGGAAAAGTTTTCTCCTTTCTTCTCTGCAGTGCCAACAAATATTCGGTGTAGCTTCTCTGGAGATCTGTACCATTTAGTCAAAAACTTGTACTCTGCTTCCAGCAGTTTCAAAGAGATAGGAGTTTTATGTATTAATTAATAGATACAATCTCTTTGATCAGCCGAAAACCTTACACACATGTTTTTCCTATGCAGACATAAAAAAGGGAACATGTGAATCAGAGGGTGATATTAATACACCATACGTCTTAGATAGTCCCCGTAATATTGGCCGGCCCTCTACACACAATCTCTCGAAACTAGTGGGTAAATCTAAAAATTCTGAACCCTGTGGTAGTGAAATAAGTTAGTGCTATAGTTGTATTGCCTGCCATGTCGGTAAAGATGGTGTAAGGACGGATTGTATATCCCTGATGGATTTCCAACCATTTGAGTCTTGGAAAATCTGGCAATCAGAATTTACCTGCCTCTAATGCTATATACAGTGGCGTAGCGTGGGTTGTCAGCGCCCGGGGCAAGGCATGTAATTTGCGCCCCCCCCCCCCCCACCTGTGGAAGTCCCGCCCCGAGGGATGTAACGCATGTGGAAGGGAGGGAGGAGAGTCTGACGTCACCCGCAGTCAATACACTATACACACAGTATACATACAGTATACACATACACTATACACATACACTATACATACAGTATACACATACACTATACACATACACTATACATACAGTATACACATACACTATACACATACACTATACATACAGTATACACATACACTATACACACAGTATACATACAGTATACACACAGTATACACATAGTATACACATACACTATACACACAGTATACACACACTATACACACAGTATACATACAGTATACACATACACTATACACACAGTATACACACAGTATACACACAGTATACACATACACTATACACACAGTATACATACAGTATACACACAGTATACACATAGTATACACATACACTATACACACAGTATACACACACTATACACACAGTATACATACAGTATACACATACACTATACACACAGTATACACATACACTATACACACAGTATACATACAGTATACACACAGTATACACATAGTATACACATACACTATACACACAGTATACACACACTATACACACAGTATACATACAGTATACACATACACTATACATACAGTATACACATACACTATACACACAGTATACATACAGTATACACACAGTATACACATAGTATACACATACACTATACACACAGTATACACACACTATACACACAGTATACATACAGTATACACACAGTATACACATAGTATACACATACACTATACACACAGTATACACACACTATACACACAGTATACATACAGTATACACATACACTATACACACAGTATACACACAGTATACACACAGTATACACATACACTATACACACAGTATGCATACAGTATACACATACACTATACACACAGTATACACACAGTATACATACAGTATACACATACACTATACACACAGTATACATACAGTATACACACAGTATACACATACACTATACACACAGTATGCATACAGTATACACATACACTATACACACAGTATACACACAGTATACACACAGTATACACATACACTATACACACAGTATGCATACAGTATACACATACACTATACACACAGTATACACACAGTATACATACAGTATACACATACACTATACACACAGTATACATACAGTATACACATACACTATACACACAGTATACACACAGTATACACACAGTATACACATACACTATACACACAGTATACATACAGTATACACACAGTATACACATAGTATACACATACACTATACACACAGTATACACACACTATACACACAGTATACATACAGTATACACATACACTATACACACAGTATACACACACTATACACACAGTATACATACAGTATACACATACACTATACACACAGTATACACACAGTATACACATACACTATAAACACAGTATACATACAGTATACACATACACTATACACACAGTATACATACAGTATACACACAGTATACACATAGTATACACATACACTATACACACAGTATACACACACTATACACACAGTATACATACAGTATACACATACACTATACACACAGTATACACACACTATACACACAGTATACATACAGTATACACATACACTATACACACAGTATACACATACACTATACACACAGTATACATACAGTATACACACAGTATACACATAGTATACACATACACTATACACACAGTATACACACACTATACACACAGTATACATACAGTATACACATACACTATACACACAGTATACATACAGTATACACATACACTATACACACAGTATACATACAGTATACACACAGTATACACATAGTATACACATACACTATACACACAGTATACACACACTATACACACAGTATACATACAGTATACACACAGTATACACATAGTATACACATACACTATACACACAGTATACACACACTATACACACAGTATACATACAGTATACACATACACTATACACACAGTATACACACAGTATACACACAGTATACACATACACTATACACACAGTATACATACAGTATACACATACACTATACACACAGTATACACACAGTATACATACAGTATACACATACACTATACACACAGTATACATACAGTATACACATACACTATACACACAGTATACATACAGTATACACATACACTATACACACAGTATACATACAGTATACACACAGTATACACATAGTATACACATACACTATACACACAGTATACACACACTATACACACAGTATACATACAGTATACACATACACTATACACACAGTATACACACAGTATACACATACACTATACACACAGTATACATACAGTATACACACAGTATACACATAGTATACACATACACTATACACACAGTATACACACACTATACACACAGTATACATACAGTATACACATACACTATACACACAGTATACACACAGTATACACACAGTATACACATACACTATACACACAGTATACATACAGTATACACATACACTATACACACAGTATACATACAGTATACACATACACTATACACACAGTATACATACAGTATACACACAGTATACACATAGTATACACATACACTATACACACAGTATACACACACTATACACACAGTATACACACAGTATACACATACACTATACACACAGTATACACACAGTATACACATACACTATACACACAGTATACACACAGTATACACACAGTATACACATACACTATACACACAGTATACATACAGTATACACATACACTATACACACAGTATACATACAGTATACACACAGTATACACATAGTATACACATACACTATACACACAGTATACACACACTATACACACAGTATACATACAGTATACACACAGTATACACATAGTATACACATACACTATACACACAGTATACACACACTATACACACAGTATACATACAGTATACACATACACTATACACACAGTATACACACAGTATACACACAGTATACACATACACTATACACACAGTATACATACAGTATACACACAGTATACATACAGTATACACATACACTATACACACAGTATACATACAGTATACACATACACTATACACACAGTATACACACACTATACATACAGTATACACACACACAGTATACACACACTATACACACACACTATACATACAGTATACATATACACTATACACACAGTATACATACAGTATACACATACACTATACACACACTATACATACAGTATACATACAGTATACACACACTATACATACAGTATACACACACACTATACACACAGTATACATACAGTATACATACAGTATACACATACACTATACACACACTATACATACAGTATACATACAGTATACACACACTATACATACAGTATACACACACACTATACACACAGTATACATACAGTATACATACAGTATACACATACACTATACATACAGTATACACATACACTATACACAAAGTATACACATACACTATACACACACTATACACACAGTATACACACAGTATACACACAGTATACACACAGTATACACATACACTACACATACACTATACACACAGTATACACACAGTATACATACAGTATACACATACACTATACACACAGTATACATACAGTATACACACACTATACACACAGTATACACATACACTATACACACACTATACACACAGTATACATACAGTATACACATACAGTATACACACAGTATACACACAGTATACATACAGTATACACACAGTATACACATACACTATACACACAGTATATACACAGTATACACATACACTATACACACAGTATACACATACACTATACACACAGTATACATACAGTATACACATACACTATACACACAGTATACATACAGTATACACACAGTATACACATAGTATACACATACACTATACACACAGTATACACACACTATACACACAGTATACATACAGTATACACATACACTATACACACAGTATACACACAGTATACACACAGTATACACATACACTATACACACAGTATACATACAGTATACACACAGTATACATACAGTATACACATACACTATACACACAGTATACATACAGTATACACATACACTATACACACAGTATACATACAGTATACACATACACTATACACACACACTATACACACAGTATACACATACACTATACACACAGTATACACACACACAGTATACACACACTATACACACACACTATACATACAGTATACATATACACTATACACACAGTATACATACAGTATACACATACACTATACACACAGTATACATACAGTATACACATACACTATACACACAGTATACATACAGTATACACACAGTATACACATAGTATACACATACACTATACACACAGTATACACACACTATACACACAGTATACATACAGTATACACATACACTATACACACAGTATACACACAGTATACACACAGTATACACATACACTATACACACAGTATACATACAGTATACACACAGTATACATACAGTATACACATACACTATACACACAGTATACATACAGTATACACATACACTATACACACAGTATACATACAGTATACACATACACTATACACACACACTATACACACAGTATACACATACACTATACATACAGTATACACACACACAGTATACACACACTATACACACACACTATACATACAGTATACATATACACTATACACACAGTATACATACAGTATACACATACACTATACACACACTATACACACAGTATACATACAGTATACATACAGTATACACATACACTATACACACACTATACATACAGTATACATACAGTATACACACACTATACATACAGTATACACACACACTATACACACAGTATACATACAGTATACATACAGTATACACATACACTATACACACACTATACATACAGTATACATACAGTATACACACACTATACATACAGTATACACACACACTATACACACAGTATACATACAGTATACATACAGTATACACATACACTATACATACAGTATACACATACACTATACACACAGTATACACACAGTATACACACAGTATACACATACACTATACACACAGTATACATACAGTATACACATACACTATACACACAGTATACATACAGTATACACATACACTATACACACAGTATACATACAGTATACACACAGTATACACATAGTATACACATACACTATACACACAGTATACACACACTATACACACAGTATACACACAGTATACACATACACTATACACACAGTATACACACAGTATACACACAGTATACACATACACTATACACACAGTATACATACAGTATACACATACACTATACACACAGTATACATACAGTATACACACAGTATACACATAGTATACACATACACTATACACACAGTATACACACACTATACACACAGTATACATACAGTATACACACAGTATACACATAGTATACACATACACTATACACACAGTATACACACACTATACACACAGTATACATACAGTATACACATACACTATACACACAGTATACACACAGTATACACACAGTATACACATACACTATACACACAGTATACATACAGTATACACACAGTATACATACAGTATACACATACACTATACACACAGTATACATACAGTATACACATACACTATACACACAGTATACATACAGTATACACATACACTATACACACACACTATACACACAGTATACACATACACTATACACACAGTATACACACACTATACATACAGTATACACACACACAGTATACACACACTATACACACACACTATACACACAGTATACATACAGTATACATACAGTATACATACAGTATACACATACACTATACACACACTATACACACAGTATACATACAGTATACATACAGTATACACATACACTATACACACACTATACATACAGTATACATACAGTATACATACAGTATACACACACACTATACACACAGTATACATACAGTATACATACAGTATACACATACACTATACACACACTATACATACAGTATACATACAGTATACACACACTATACATACAGTATACACACACACTATACACACAGTATACATACAGTATACATACAGTATACACATACACTATACACACACTATACACACAGTATACATACAGTATACATACAGTATACACATACACTATACACACACTATACATACAGTATACATACAGTATACACACACTATACATACAGTATACACACACACTATACACACAGTATACATACAGTATACATACAGTATACACATACACTATACATACAGTATACACATACACTATACACACAGTATACACACAGTATACACACAGTATACACATACACTATACACACAGTATACATACAGTATACACATACACTATACACACAGTATACATACAGTATACACATACACTATACACACAGTATACATACAGTATACACACAGTATACACATAGTATACACATACACTATACACACAGTATACACACACTATACACACAGTATACACACAGTATACACATACACTATACACACAGTATACACACAGTATACACACAGTATACACATACACTATACACACAGTATACATACAGTATACACATACACTATACACACAGTATACATACAGTATACACACAGTATACACATAGTATACACATACACTATACACACAGTATACACACACTATACACACAGTATACATACAGTATACACACAGTATACACATAGTATACACATACACTATACACACAGTATACACACACTATACACACAGTATACATACAGTATACACATACACTATACACACAGTATACACACAGTATACACACAGTATACACATACACTATACACACAGTATACATACAGTATACACACAGTATACATACAGTATACACATACACTATACACACAGTATACATACAGTATACACATACACTATACACACAGTATACATACAGTATACACATACACTATACACACACACTATACACACAGTATACACATACACTATACACACAGTATACACACACTATACATACAGTATACACACACACAGTATACACACACTATACACACACACTATACACACAGTATACATACAGTATACATACAGTATACATACAGTATACACATACACTATACACACACTATACACACAGTATACATACAGTATACATACAGTATACACATACACTATACACACACTATACATACAGTATACATACAGTATACATACAGTATACACACACACTATACACACAGTATACATACAGTATACATACAGTATACACATACACTATACACACACTATACATACAGTATACATACAGTATACACACACTATACATACAGTATACACACACACTATACACACAGTATACATACAGTATACATACAGTATACACATACACTATACATACAGTATACACATACACTATACACAAAGTATACACATACACTATACACACACTATACACACAGTATACATACACTATACACACAGTATACACACAGTATACACACAGTATACACACAGTATACACATACACTACACACACACTATACACACAGTATACATATACACTATACACACACTATACACACAGTATACATACAGTATACACATACACTATACACACAGTATACACACAGTATACACACAGTATACATACAGTATACACACAGTATACACATACACTATACACACAGTATATACACAGTATACACATACACTATACACACAGTATACACATACACTATACACACAGTATACATACAGTATACACATACACTATACACACAGTATACATACAGTATACACACAGTATACACATAGTATACACATACACTATACACACAGTATACACACACTATACACACAGTATACATACAGTATACACATACACTATACACACAGTATACACACAGTATACACACAGTATACACATACACTATACACACAGTATACATACAGTATACACACAGTATACATACAGTATACACATACACTATACACACAGTATACATACAGTATACACATACACTATACACACAGTATACATACAGTATACACATACACTATACACACACACTATACACACAGTATACACATACACTATACACACAGTATACACACACTATACATACAGTATACACACACACAGTATACACACACTATACACACACACTATACATACAGTATACATATACACTATACACACAGTATACATACAGTATACACATACACTATACACACACTATACACACAGTATACATACAGTATACATACAGTATACACATACACTATACACACACTATACATACAGTATACATACAGTATACACACACTATACATACAGTATACACACACACTATACACACAGTATACATACAGTATACATACAGTATACACATACACTATACACACACTATACATACAGTATACATACAGTATACACACACTATACATACAGTATACACACACACTATACACACAGTATACATACAGTATACATACAGTATACACATACACTATACATACAGTATACATACAGTATACACATACACTATACACACAGTATACACACAGTATACACATACACTATACACACAGTATACATACAGTATACACATACACTATACACACAGTATACATACAGTATACACATACACTATACACACAGTATACATACAGTATACACACAGTATACACATAGTATACACATACACTATACACACAGTATACACACACTATACACACAGTATACACACAGTATACACATACACTATACACACAGTATACACACAGTATACACATACACTATACACACAGTATACACACAGTATACACACAGTATACACATACACTATACACACAGTATACATACAGTATACACATACACTATACACACAGTATACATACAGTATACACACAGTATACACATAGTATACACATACACTATACACACAGTATACACACACTATACACACAGTATACATACAGTATACACACAGTATACACATAGTATACACATACACTATACACACAGTATACACACACTATACACACAGTATACACACACTATACACACAGTATACATACAGTATACACATACACTATACACACAGTATACACACAGTATACACACAGTATACACATACACTATACACACAGTATACATACAGTATACACATACACTATACACACAGTATACATACAGTATACACATACACTATACACACACACTATACACACAGTATACACATACACTATACACACAGTATACACACACTATACATACAGTATACACACACACAGTATACACACACTATACACACACACTATACATACAGTATACATATACACTATACACACAGTATACATACAGTATACATACAGTATACATACAGTATACACATACACTATACACACACTATACACACAGTATACATACAGTATACATACAGTATACACATACACTATACACACACTATACATACAGTATACATACAGTATACATACAGTATACACACACACTATACACACAGTATACATACAGTATACATACAGTATACACATACACTATACACACACTATACATACAGTATACATACAGTATACACACACTATACATACAGTATACACACACACTATACACACAGTATACATACAGTATACATACAGTATACACATACACTATACATACAGTATACACATACACTATACACAAAGTATACACATACACTATACACACAGTATACATACACTATACACACAGTATACACACACTATACACACAGTATACACACAGTATACACATACACTACACATACACTATACACACAGTATACACACAGTATACATACAGTATACACATACACTATACACACAGTATACATACAGTATACACACACTATACACACAGTATACACATACACTATACACACACTATACACACAGTATACATACAGTATACACATACACTATACACACAGTATACACACAGTATACACACAGTATACATACAGTATACACACAGTATACACATACACTATACACACAGTATATACACAGTATACACATACACTATACACACAGTATACACATACACTATACACACAGTATACATACAGTATACACATACACTATACACACAGTATACATACAGTATACACACAGTATACACATAGTATACACATACACTATACACACAGTATACACACACTATACACACAGTATACATACAGTATACACATACACTATACACACAGTATACACACAGTATACACACAGTATACACATACACTATACACACAGTATACATACAGTATACACACAGTATACATACAGTATACACATACACTATACACACAGTATACATACAGTATACACATACACTATACACACAGTATACATACAGTATACACATAGTATACACATACACTATACACACAGTATACACACACTATACACACAGTATACACACACTATACACACAGTATACATACAGTATACACATACACTATACACACAGTATACACACAGTATACACACAGTATACACATACACTATACACACAGTATACATACAGTATACACATACACTATACACACAGTATACATACAGTATACACATACACTATACCACACACACTACATACACACAGTATACACATACACTATACACACATATACACAGTATACACACACTATACATACAGTATACACACACACAGTATACACACACTATACACACACACTATACATACAGTATACATATACACTATACACACAGTATACATACAGTATACATCCAGTATACACATAGCAGTATACATACAGTATACACATACACTATACACACACTATACACACCAGTATACATACAGTATACATACAGTATACACATACACTATACACACACTATACATACAGTATACATACAGTATACATACAGTATACACACACACTATACACACAGTATACATACAGTATACATACAGTATACACATACACTATACACACACTATACATACAGTATACATACAGTATACACACACTATACATACAGTATACACACACACTATACACACAGTATACATACAGTATACATACAGTATACACATACACTATACATACAGTATACACATACACTATACACAAAGTATACACATACACTATACACACAGTATACATACACTATACTCACACAGTATACACACACTATACACACAGTATACACACAGTATACACATACACTACACATACACTATACACACAGTATACACACAGTATACATACAGTATACACATACACTATACACACAGTATACATACAGTATACACACACTATACACACAGTATACACATACACTATACACACACTATACACACAGTATACATACAGTATACACATACACTATACACACAGTATACACACAGTATACACACAGTATACATACAGTATACACACAGTATACACATACACTATACACACAGTATATACACAGTATACACATACACTATACACACAGTATACACATACACTATACACACAGTATACATACAGTATACACATACACTATACACACAGTATACATACAGTATACACACAGTATACACATAGTATACACATACACTATACACACAGTATACACACACTATACACACAGTATACATACAGTATACACATACACTATACACACAGTATACACACAGTATACACACAGTATACACATACACTATACACACAGTATACATACAGTATACACACAGTATACATACAGTATACACATACACTATACACACAGTATACATACAGTATACACATACACTATACACACAGTATACATACAGTATACACATACACTATACACACAGTATACACACACTATACATACAGTATACACACACACAGTATACACACACTATACACACACACTATACATACAGTATACATATACACTATACACACAGTATACATACAGTATACACATACACTATACACACACTATACACACAGTATACATACAGTATACATACAGTATACACATACACTATACACACACTATACATACAGTATACATACAGTATACATACAGTATACACACACACTATACACACAGTATACATACAGTATACATACAGTATACACATACACTATACACACACTATACATACAGTATACATACAGTATACACACACTATACATACAGTATACACACACACTATACACACAGTATACATACAGTATACATACAGTATACACATACCACACTTATACATACAGTATACACATACACTATACACACAGTATACACATACACTATACACACACTATACACACAGTATACATACACTATACACACAGTATACACACAGTATACACACAGTATACACACAGTATACACATACACTACACACACACTATACACACAGTATACATATACACTATACACACACTATACACACAGTATACATACAGTATACACATACACTATACACACAGTATACACACAGTATACACACAGTATACATACAGTATACACACAGTATACACATACACTATACACACAGTATATACACAGTATACACATACACTATACACACAGTATACACATACACTATACACACAGTATACATACAGTATACACATACACTATACACACAGTATACATACAGTATACACACAGTATACACATAGTATACACATACACTATACACACAGTATACACACACTATACACACAGTATACATACAGTATACACATACACTATACACACAGTATACACACAGTATACACACAGTATACACATACACTATACACACAGTATACATACAGTATACACACAGTATACATACAGTATACACATACACTATACACACAGTATACATACAGTATACACATACACTATACACACAGTATACATACAGTATACACATACACTATACACACACACTATACACACAGTATACACATACACTATACACACAGTATACACACACTATACATACAGTATACACACACACAGTATACACACACTATACACACACACTATACATACAGTATACATATACACTATACACACAGTATACATACAGTATACACATACACTATACACACACTATACACACAGTATACATACAGTATACATACAGTATACACATACACTATACACACACTATACATACAGTATACATACAGTATACACACACTATACATACAGTATACACACACACTATACACACAGTATACATACAGTATACATACAGTATACACATATCACACACTATACACACACTATACATACAGTTATACATACAGTATACACACACTATACATACAGTATACACACACACTATACACACAGTATACATACAGTATACATACAGTATACACATACACTATACATACAGTATACACAAGTATACAGATATACACATACACTAACAACACATACAGTATACACACAAGTATAACACATACACTATACACACAGTATACATACAGTATACACACAGCATACACATAGTATTACACACAGTATACATACAGTATACACATACACTATACACACAGTATACATACAGTATACACACAGTATACACATTAGTATACACATCACTATACACACAGTATACACACACTATACACACAGTATACACACAGTATACACATACACTATACACACAGTATACACACAGTATACACATACACTATACACACAGTATACACTATACACACAGTATACACATACACAGTATACACATACATATACATACACCATATACACACAGTATACACATACACATATACACACAGTATACACATACACTATACACACAGTATACATACAGTATACACACAGTATACACACAGTATACACACACACTATACACACAGTATACACATACACTATACACACAGTATACACACAGTATACACACAGTATACACAAGTATACACATAGTATACACACAGTATACACACACTATACACACAGTATAACATACAATTAACATATACACTATACACACAGTATACATACAGTATACACATACACATATACACACACTATACACAACAGTATACATTACAGTATACACACACAGTATACATACAGTATACATACAGTATACACATACACATATACACACACTATACATACAGTATACAATACACTATACATACAGTATACACACAGTATACACATACACTATACATACAGTATACACACACTATACAATACAGTATACACACACATACCTACAGTATACACACACTATACACACATATACATACAGTATACACATACACTATATACTTCACACAGTATACATCACAGTATACATACAGTATACATACAGTATACACATACACTATACACACACTATACACACAGTATACATACAGTATACATACATAATACACATACACTATACACACACTATACATACAGT